>NC_056733.1:1086228800-1086366300 GCF_019279795.1 Protopterus annectens | reverse complement strand
CTACCTATTAATAAGTGTGAAATGATAGCATGTTCCTTTAAGAGAGCCAAAGATAATGGCTAACATGACACCTACCTATTAATAAGTGTGAAATGATAGCTTGTTCCTTTAAGACAGCTGAATATAATAGCTAAACTGTGTCATATGGCACCTACTTATCAGTAAGTGTGAAATGATAGGATGTTGCTTTAAGATAATGGTTAAAGTGTGTCATATGACACCTAGCTATCAGTAAGTTTGAATTAAAATACCGTACTGTAACCACATCTGAGTGTGATCCTCTTCAATTGGTTATAATTGGTAGGCTGTGATTATTATCTTACTTATCACTGTGATAAGTACTGTATCCAGGTTTGGAAACTGTACTGTGAGAACAGTTTCCAAACCTGCACAGTACTATCACAGTGATCAATCACAAATGAAGAGACTCAGATGTAATTCAAACACTGATAGCTTGTCATATGACACACTATCAGGCTACACTTGTCATTGGTGATTCCATAGTCAGACACACTGGCGTCCGCCACCAGACTGAGTAAGGAGAAGGCCACAGTAAGCTGCCTGTCGGGCTAGAATCCGCCACATAACGCAAGCACTCAGGTCTCTCAACAGCAGGTACAAGTGACTCAGTCATTGTCCACGCTGGTGTCAGCGACCTGAGGCGTACCTCCTTGGACTACATGAAAGGGACATCGAGGAGCTCTCTGATTATGTAGCCCAGGCAGGTATGACCCTGACCTTGAGCAGTATCCTACCTTCACCTAGAATGATGCCACAATACTGTGATAAGATGATCAGCTTCACCACTTGGCTTAACTTCTGGTGTCATTCAAAGCGGCTCCAATGTCTGTCTGCCTGGGATGACATGCTCGACATGCCACGCTGCTTAAGGGATGGCTTGCACCTGTCACCCTGGGCTTCCGGATATTGGCAAAGGCTCTTGCCACCCCATAGTGCCTTTTAGGCAAGGCTCAAATTCTAAACCTACCACCCTAGAACACCAAAGGAAAAAACTAAGGGTAATGCTGCTCAATGCCAGAAGTCTCAATCTCAAGATACACTTTTCGAGGCCCTTCTCAGTATGGAGAACATCGATGTCTGTGCTGTGACTGAAACCTGGTTCAAGGCTCCCGAGAGCACCCCGGCACTATCAGGCTTTACCTCATATCATGCGTTCCGGCCCCAAAATCCGGACCACACCAAGAAAGGAGGGGGGGTGTCCATATTCATCAAGGACACCCACACCTCAAGGTTGGTGGCAACGCACGATGCATCGGAGACCATCCAGGTGCAATTAACCATAGGCAAGACTGCTCTGCAATTTGTAGCATGTTACAGGCCACCCTCTCAAACTCAGGAACCTCACATGGCCTTCCTGAAAACATTGGAGGGGATAAATGTATCTCCAAACACCATCATACTAGGTGACTTCAACTACCCTAATATAGACTGGGAACACTACTCAAGCCTGAACACTCTAACCCAAAGATTCCTGGAGTTCATAAACTCAAATGCCATGGAACAACTAGTCACCATCCCCACAAGAGGAGAAAACATACTTGATCTCATCATCACGAACATGGGATCAAAATGTTCAACACCAGAAGTATACCCCTCACTGGTGAGATCAGATCATAAACTAATCTCGCTGGAGATCCTCATCCGCCCCACCTGAAACAAAAAGACCACAGTGAAAAACTTCTCAAAGCCGATTTCACACTTCTAAAAACTAGTGTGGTCTCCTTTAAGGCCCCTGAGCCAGTGGTAAACATTACTCAAACCGCTGAATCACTTACAAATGCCTTCTACCAGCACCTACAGGACTGCATGGATCAGGCAATCCCAAACAAAACTAAGGCTCTCTGTACCAAAGGCAAGCGTCCAGTCTGGTGGACCCCAGCCATAAACAAGCTCTACAACAAAAGGAGGAAGCTACTACAAGATAGAGCAAAATCCTTGAAAGGTAAGACACCTTTGATCATTATAAGTAAAAAACTAAGAGCTCTCATAAAATCATCCAAGGCAAATTTTGAGAGAAAAATAGCCAAGGACTCTAAAAACAATCATAAGGCCTTCTTTAGCTATGTTAGAAACCTAGGAGGAAACTCCCAGATATGCTCAGAATTAGTTCAAAATGATGTGAAAATTACTGAACCTACACACATTGCCAACATACTGGCTGACAGGTTCAGTGCAAACTTCTCCCCTCCCAAAAGGAGAGATATCTATTCCAGAGGATTGTAGCCCCAAACATCTCCAACGCCCAGGTGAGAACTGCCTCGCTAAGGCAAAAACACAGCATCCATGGGACCGGATGGTGTCCCCAGCTGTGTGCTTCACGAACTCAACGAGGAATTAAACCCACAGTTAGGACAGCTGTTTAATCTTAACCTCACCTCAGGATACGCACCCAAGGAGTGGCGCATGGCGACTGTGGTCCCACTTCATAAGGGTGGTGCCTCCACAGACCCTGGAAATTACCACCCCATTAGCTTGACAAGCCTTATCTGCAAAGCCATGGAGAGGATCATAATGGAACTCATAAATAAAGACATAGGAACTTGCAGACTTTGGATCCAACCCAGTTTGGCTTTGTCAAAGGCAGATCCTGCCTCTTAAACTTGGTTGACTTTTTGAGACAGTCACCAAGGCCATTGATGAGGAAAGGCAGTCCATACAGCCTACCTCGACCTGGCAAAGGCCTTTGACACAATACCCCACTCAGGTATCATCGAAAAACTCATCAGCTTGAATGTAAACCCATACATCACAAGATGGGTTGCAAACTGGCTAAGTGACAGAACCCACAGGGTCAGAGTTGCTGGAGCCATGTCAGACTCAAAGCCTGTCACAAGTGGTGTCCCACGGGCTCAGTCCTGGGTCCACTCTTGTTCGGCATCTACTTTTCTGAAGTACAAGCAAACACAGGAGGGTTATGGCTGACAAAGTTTGCAGATGACTGCAAACTGGGCCATAGTCGAAAACACATCTGACACAGATATCCTCCAGAAGGGCCTCACAGAAGCGGATAACTGGTGCCAGAGCCATGGCCTGAAGTTAAACGCCAAAAATGCATAGTCATACCCTTGGGAAAAACAAGGTTACCCCTAGCTACCATATAGGTGGCAATCCACTGAGCACAGAAAAAGTCATCAGGGATCTGGGGACCCAGGTTGACAGTAGCCTTTCTTTTGACACTCATGTTGCTAAAGTAGTTAGGAAAACCTTCTATATCGCCCACCTGATCATGAAGGGATTCACATCTAGATCAAGGGAGGTCATCGTCCCCTGTACTCATCACTCATTAGACCTATGATTGAGTACAATGCCCGTTCGAATGTATCTGACCAGACACCTGCTGCAGTTTGAAAGGCCCCAAAAGTTCCTCACCAAAAGGATAAAGGGTCTCAAAAATATGTCTTATGCTGCCCGACTGAAAGAACTCCAGCTCTATTCAGTCTCATACCGCTTGCTCAGAGGTGACCTGTGCCTGACATATAAGGCCATGTCAAACCCAGATTTGATGAATATGCTTCACCTCAAAAATCTAGATCCCTCAGAACCACAAGGGCGGAGACTTAAACCTTGACACGGTTATAAATAGAACGTGCTGGAGGGACAGATTCATCACCCAGAGACTCCCTATGCTGTGGAACAAAATCCCGGTACATGTGAGGCAGAGCACCTCGCTGGCCTTGTTCAAGAGGAATCTTGACCAATGGATGGGAGATCGCAGATATACCCCAGGGATTACTTCAGTGTCACTGCTTGACAGAGGCACAGCAAAATGATAGGCATAGTTTTTATTCAAACTAAAGGGGTGGCGAAAGCCACATAACTATGGGCTAGGCTTATAAATGCCCTTGGGCAGATAGCCTAGTATGAACCTATGAACCTATGAACCTATGAACTAAAGATAAGGAGTGTGCAGAGAACAGCCATCAAGATCAGCTGTCTGCAGGGAATCACATGCAAGGACTCCAGACTTGGGGGAGTACGACGGGGACCATGATGTCTACATAAGGGGCCATTAACAGAAACTTTGAACGAAATGACCTGATGTGTAAGGACAGGAGGGAATGGAAGGCAAAGTGTACAACCAGAGATACAGCTTTACACTTTGTATGAAGAAATATTTCTTCATGTAGGAAGCTATGGATATTAGACCTCCTAAAATAAGTGATAAAAGCAAATCCACTGAGTCTTGTAATTTAAATGGAATGAGTTATGTGGCAAGAGGAGAAGCAGTTACAGGTGAGTGCTGCAACAACTGGGCAGATTATATAGATTTTACTTCTCTTCTGCCACTAATATTCATGTGCACAGGATATATATATATATATATATATATATATATATATATATATATATATATATATATATATATATATGTATGTATTTTCTCAGTTTAATTTCTCAGTTCTTTTGAGTTTCTAATACCATGATGATAATGGTCCCCATTCCTAAGTCAGGGTATAATTAGGGTTCATGGAATTAGCATTGTTTCAGTCTTTGATGTTAGCCAAGAGTGCTCCTCTCAGCACCTGCAATGTACTCAGAATTGCCTCCTCCTGTAATTCATATGGGGTTATACATATCTATATCTAAATGCAGGTGTGTTGTTCCTACTGTTATTGGAATTCCCAGGGGATCTTGCATCCACACTTCTCTTGTTTTTGCTTGTAGATGCTGGTATTTTATGACTTTGTGTCCCTGTGTAAGACACTGCAATCGCTGGGTGCAGTAATTTCAATGATCAATGCTACTTTTGTCATTTTCCTCACGGACTAATATATCTGTTTTTTCACATCCATTTTTGAACTGTTGGTAGTGGGTGATCCCATGCATTATACTTCATCATTCTCTATAATGCTTTGTAGTTTGTTTCCAGTGCTTCTCAGCTACTTCTATTTTATAGTGTCTGCACAATCCCAATGAAACAGTCTTGCCTCATTACTGTGACTTTCAGTATACAGACCCTCTGCCATGAGTGTATCACACACAGTAACAAGATATGCAACTGTTTTTCAGTTCTGTTTAAAGAAGCTGCATTTGTATGTTTCTCCCACCTTTTCAATGGACTTTGTAAACCAATGTGTACCTACCTACTATCCTGGGCCACCATTATTAGCCTCTTCTTTTGGTTTCTACTCACCTCTCCTTAGCCATTCCTGTGTCAGACCTTGGTCAACATGAAGTTGTTCCAGTAGACCTCTACTTGCCACTATGTTTGTGGATTTTCCAAAATTCTTTCCATCTCTTCTGGTCCTTTTCTTTATATTATTTTTTGTCTATTTACTTGCTGTCTGGTCTTTATTTACTTCTGGTTTGACTTCTGTTCCCCTTGATACCAAAAGTACTTCTGTTAAACTAAGCAAATATGCAATTTTAGACTTCCTCTCCCCATGTTTAAAACTTTCACTATGTTTGGATTTAATGGGGTCAGCAAAGATGTATGTAGTCCTGTGATTGCAGAGCTATACATGCAATCAATTTTGTGGAGACCACACCCCTTTCAAAGTGAAGAAAATACAGTCTTGATATACACTGACTTTTATATAGCATTTGATAGGCATGAAGCATTTTTCTTATTTTCTTGTCCAATTGATCCATTACGTTATGGGCCAGTCAATCACCCCAAAACTCTAAGTTAGAACTGGAAGAACAGGTTGATTTATAGCTTGGACTTTATTCCTAGATGCCAGGGCAGTTTGCATTATTAATTTTAGTCTTCTGAAGTATTCCTTGCAGAGTTTTATTCTCATTTGTTCATGTTTTATTGCTGATCCTGCATCTATTCCCAAATATTTATACACTCTGTCCAGCTCAAGTTCCTTTATATCACATTCCTTTCCCAGGCTTATGTTTTTGTGGTGCTGCAGCTTTCCAGTTTTAAATGTTACTTTTGCGCATTTATCAGGACTCAATGTCATTGTTATAGCATCTGAAAGTTTTAACCATTTCTAGCAGTGCTTTCAACTCCTAATATGCTGAACTGTATAGCTTTAAGATGTTCTTCGTGTTTCACTGTTGCAGTAATTACATTTCGGTTATCTGCCTGCAGGTAGCCCTCAGCCGGCCTGATTATCAAAGTCTTGGGTCCTGCGTCGGATGCTGTCTCTTCTTCCATTACCTCAGGTCATCAGGGGTATAAAGCATGCAGCCGATGCCATTACATCGGTCTTTCTTGCCGTGCGGTGCCCGAAGCATAAGCAGTTCACAAGTATCGGTCGACCGACTCCAGAAATTTTCGTTTTCGAGTTTCAGAACCGAAGTCTTCAAAAAAAAGCTAAGTACCCCATTGGGGATCCCTTTTCTTGCTCTAAACCGATGTCAGTAAAAGTTAACAATTGTATTACCCATGGAAAGCAAATACCTCATAAAGATTTTCATTTGTACTGCATTCCTTGCTTAGGCCCAGACCACGATATCCCTCGCTGTCAGTTTTGTGCCTTATTCAATCCTCAAACTATACGTTGTCGGTTCATTTTTGTATCAAACTATTTCGGTACTCGGTTTAATTATCCAGAAATGGCTTCAGTAAGCCATCCGACCACCGACATTTGGAAAAAACATAAAGATAAAGCCAGAGACAGACCACATAGGCCCAAAGCTGCTGACGGCGCTTCCGTTAAGCTAGTCGCCAGTTCACCGGTACTCAATGAGGTGCTTTTGCAGCCCCTGATACCTGCTACTTCAAATTCGCAGGCCTCTACTGAGATCCATTCGGAGTCCAGTATGCCACAAGATGCTTCTTCGACCATGGAACCTGCAGATGTCTCTACCTTGGATGGGTCCAGAGCCGCTGTGCAGGCACCGGCTTCTGAGGGTGTATTCAGGCCTATGGACTTGCATTTCAGACCAATGCCATCTTCTTCTTCAAGGCCTAAAATTCAACCCACTCCTAGAAAACGGACGTCCAAACCACATGGTCAGGCCCATATGCCTAAAAAACTAAAGATAAGAATGGCTGAATACCTTATTACTTTTATTATGGGAAGCCAGCCTTCCCCCTCTAAGAGACCTAGAACTGATTTTCTTTTTGATTCTTCTGATCAGGATTCTGAAATTTCTGTTTCTTCTGATTATCAGGATTTGCCCTTATCTACCTATGAGGATTCTGATGCAGAGGACTTCATTCCCTCTGCTTCCCCTCCTGAAGATTTTTCTTTTGGTGAAACCTTACACACTTTTAGGGAGCATTTCTGCTGGGAAAGCCAGGATTACTCTGACTCCAAAAAGAGGCTTAGGGAATTCTTACTTCTACCTCAACACAGGCCTTTAGCTATCCCTCCTGTCCTGGACATCGTAGATGATGCCTTCTTGGAATCTAGCCTGGCCCCAGACACTTTACCTCCGGCTCCCAGGAAACCTGACAGGTATTACAGAGTACCTGACTCTCACAAGTTCCTCTTCAAGAATCCTACTGCGGACCCAGAGACCATTTCCCAGGGACCTAAAGGCATTAAGGCTACTACTGCCAAAAACCCTACCCCCTCTGGTAGAGATTCCAGGGCCTTAGACAGATGGGGTAAGAAGGTATACACTTCTGCTACTTTGGCCATTAGGGCCTTAAGCTGCCAGATTCATATGTTAAAGTATCAGCAGCATATTATGGGACTTCTTAAACAGAAAATGATGTTGATTCCTGACTGTGCTGAAAATAAAGAATTACAGGATTTAATGCATTCTGCTGAACAAGTTGGTAAACATACTTTGCAATGTGGTTTTGACTCTCTAGAAGCATCTTGCAGGGCTGCTGTCACTGGGTCTCTTCTTAGAAGGCATGCTTGGCTTAAGGAGCAAAATTTGCTAGATCATGTTAAAGCTAAAGTACTGGATGCTCCCTTAAACCAGGACTGCCTGTTTGGCAACAAAGCAGAAGAAGTCCTTAAAAAGATGGAGGAAAAAGCTAAATCTATGCAAACTGTTAAAGATTTCCTGCAAGTACAGCCTCCAAGATTCAGTAGGCATTGGCCTTCTAAGAACTGGTCCTTTCCTGTCTCTTCCAGGCCTTTTCAGTCCAAACCCAGGAACAGCAGACCACCTAGGCTACAGTCTCAAGGTACTCACAGGCCTAAGCAGTGGAGGACTTCCACTTCCAAAGCTGGAAGTAGTAAGACACCCCCCTATGGAAAACTGTCACAATGACTTAACCTTAAACCTTCCAAGCCCTGCCCAACTGCCTGCTCTCTTAGGGGGAAAGATCGCCCTGCATGCAAAAAACTGGGAACTCATTACCCAGGACAAATGGGTTTTAAATATAGTTTCCCAAGGATACAGATTCCACTTCCACACCTTACCAACCCCAAACGGTTGGCCAGACATACCCCCAAATCAGTGGGCAGAGGCTCAACAGCAGGTTCTCTCTCTTCTAAGTATCAGGGCTATTCAACCTGTCCCAGCAGAAGAAAGGGGACAAGGTTTTTACTCAAGACTTTTCCTGGTACCCAGAAAAGACAGCTCCTGGCATCCTTCCTGGATCTCTCAATTCTAAACACTTTTTTGGTAATCCCAAAATTCAAAATGCTAACACTTCATCAGCTGCTTCCTATGCTAGACAAAGATACCTGGTTGGCAACCTTTGACTTAAAGGAAGCTTACCTACACATTCCAGTAAGGGAATCTTGCAGGAAATACCTACACTTCAGAACAGGCTACATGCACCATCAATTCTCTGCACTTCCCTTTGGCCTATCTACTGCACCCAGGGTATTCACAAAGTGCCTAGCTCCAGTCATTGCATTTTGCAGGCAAAGAAATATTCAAATATACCCATACCTGGACGATTGTCTAATTCAGGCAGAAAGCTAGGACATGCTACTAAATCATCTGGCATTTGTAAAGAAACTGCTAAACTCACTGGGGTACACCATAAACGAAAAGAAATATTGTCTAGTACCCTGCCAACAAATTGTATTCCTGGGAGCAAGCTTGAACACAACTTCCCAGATGGCTTACCTCATGCCAGAGAAACAAGTTTATTTGACAGCCTACTTCAAACTCCTGGCCACAAAGACCCAGCTATCTGCAAGGAAAATCCTGCAAGCCCTGGGGTTCATGACCTCTTGCATTCTACTAATTCCATATGCAAGACTGCATATGAAGAAACTACAATGGTATCTAAAAAGCCTATGGTGTCAACATTCTCAGGACCTGGAATCAATGATTCCTATCATTCCTTGTATAAAGACAGAGTTCCTTTGGTGGGCAGAGGCCTGCTTCCACAAGGGACTGCCATTCACTCTACCCCCTGCTGCCCAAACCCTAACAACAGACACATCAGACTATGCATGGGGGGCTCACTTGGCAGGGCAGTGCATTCAGGGCAAATGGAACCCGAGTCAGATGCACCTGCATATCAACCAAAAAGAAATGTTAGCTGTACAGAATTCCCTGACAACATTCAAGGACTTCATTCTTCCAGGACAATTATTGGCAAAGACAGACAACATCACTATTATGTGGTACATAAACAAACAGGGGGGAACCCACTCGTATCCTCTCTGCAGACTAGCCATGGCTCTGTAGAACACAGCTTGAGCTACCAAGTGCACCTACAAGCTCAATCTGTGACAGGCAAGCTAAATTCACTGGCAGATGACCTAAGCAGAAATCTCATGGACCCACACGAGTGGAAACTGGAACCAAAGATATTCAACATTTTCAGAAACAAATGGGGGAACCCAGAGATAGACCTGTTTGCCTCCCCTCAGAACAGAACTACCAATTGGACAAATTCTGCACAAGGACTTCCCACAATCAAGCTTGGAAAGTGGATGCCCTGTCCTTCACCTGGGAAAGCCTCTCAGTTTATGCCTCTCCCTCTCTGCCTCTCCTCTCGAAAGTTCTGCTAAAAATCAAACAAGACAAACCAAGGACCATACTGATTGCTGATTGCACTAGACTGGCCACGTCAGCACTGGTACCCCCTCTTGCACAGTATGTCACTGCTGGAACCATGGCACCTACCTCAGACCCCTTCCCTGCTGTCCCAGCAGGAGGGCCAGATTCTGCACCCCCAGCTTCAAACCCTGAACCTTGCAGCCTGGATAATAACCTGAGCTCTCCAGTAGCATTCCTCAGTGAGCAAGTGATTGATGTCATTCTGGAGGAAAGGAGGCCTGGTACTAGATAATCTTATGCTGATAAGTGGAAAAGATACTGTTCCTGGGGCCAGACTAAAGGGATAGGCACAATAGTGCCCCGCTTACTGCATATTATTCAATACTTATCTTAGACGCTCCACAAGGGCCTTTCCTTCTCATGAATTAAAATTCATGCCTCAGCCATTTCAGCACATTATAATACTGAGCCCTCTTCTCTCACCCCCTGCTGAAACAATTCCTCAGAGGACCAAAAATGTAAGACCACTCAGGAGAGCCCCTACTCCAGCCTAGGACCTTAACTTTGTATTGGAAAAGCTCACTCTACCTCCTTTTGAGCCAGCTGCAACTTCAGAGTTGAAATTCCTTTCTTGGAAAACTGCCTTCCTTCTAACCATCACTTCAGCAAAAAGAGTGTCTGAATTACAGGCCCTCATGGCAGTGGAGCCCTTCATCATCTTCCATGCTGACAGGGTGTCCCTCAGGACCAGTCCTTCCTTTATGCCCAAGGTGGTATCCAGTGTGGCCCTTAATCAATCCATTCATTTGCCTACTTTTTTTTCGTAATCCACAGAACAAAGGAGAACGAATACTGCACTCTTTGGATGTGCACAGACAACTTAGATTTTATTTGGGCAGGACTAAACCTCTCAGAAAAACTGAACAGCTGCTAGTTGCCTTTGCTGCAGGGGCAGAGGGGAAGGCCATTTCAAAGCAAACCATTTCTAAGTGGATAGGCCACTGCATTAATTTCTGCTATAAGCACCATGGAAAACCTGCCCCACAGGGGATAAGATCACATTCCACCAGGGCTGCATCTACCTCTACAGCCTTTCTCAGAGGTGTCCCTACCAGGGACATCCTAGAAGCTGCTACCTGGAGCTCTGTACATACCTTCTCCAAGCATTACCACTTGCTATTTTTTTCTAAATCCAGAGCTGGTTTTGCCACTGCAGTCTTGCAGGGCTCAATAGTTGGTCCTAATGCTCTCCAACTTCCCCTCCCTTCCTTAGCTTTGGGAATCTACCCAAATTTAATGACTGCAACACTGAAACACGAAGAACATAGTACAGTTGTGTACACTTACCATAAATGTAGATGTTTGAGTGTATTCACTGTTGCAGTTCTGGTTACCCTCCCTTCAGCCCCCTGACTTCTCTTGGCTATACCTTGCTTTTTGATTAAGTGTATTTCAGCTTTCTGGTGTATTTTTATTTTGTTGGAGGTGTAACTTTATATATAATTGCTTCCCATTATGGGGGCACCTGACATCTGGGGCAAGAAAAACTGATGTAATGGCATCGGCTGCATGCTTTATACCCCTGATGACCTGACATCATGGAAGAAGAGACAGCATCCGACGCAGGACCCAAGACTTTGATAATCAGGCTGGATAAAGGCTACCTGCAGGCAGATAACCCAAATGTAATGACTGCAACAGTGAATACACTAGAACATCTACATTTATGGTAAGTGTACACAACTGTACTTTATCCACCCATAAAATGCAGGTGAGAAGTTTATAAACAATGTTGGTTTCTGACAGCCAAACTGTAACCATAGCCTAATCTGTTAAGTAAACATAATCAATATAGGGTATATATTTTAATAACTTTATTACACTATCACTTAAGACATAGGCAAACATACATTAATATAAAATAAAACAAGCCATGTTAATATGTTCAGAGTTACAAACATACATCGCATACATTTTTTATAAAATGATCACCAATCCAACATTACAAAAACATTACAAAAATTGCCAATTCCTGCCTTCCATTAAACCTCACTCCTCCTCCAAAACATTATTTTGCATGTATTGCTCCCATGATTTCTCATTTTTTCTATGTAATTTGCTTCTACCCTTTTCTAAAAAATCCCACTTCCAGTTCTTTTATTTCTATTATAATATTCACTACTTCAAATACAGTTGGTTTAGACATTGATATCTATTTTCTAGTAATAGCTTTTCTGGCAACCACCAGAGCTAAACTTAACAAGGCCTTAATATGTGGTGTATGTTATACATTTGGAAGCATTCCTTTATCCATGAATGTGGAATGCTGGCAAATGCTTTTTTTGTACTCTATCCATGCATACTTAAAATTTTCCCCTTTTTATAACTCTTCATTATGGTTTTATTTAGCAACAAATGATCATTTGATCCACATGACTTTCTTTTGTTACCCTTCTGCTATGTTGCCATAATTATTTTTTTTGTAAATGACAATAAACTCTGCCTGCATCAGTTCAGTATATGACTTTATAAATGTAATATTCAGTATGATTATTGTTATTCTCCTTAAGGATCTGCATCCAAAGTCCCAATCTCTCCTTGTTTCTTGATCTCCTCCCTGTTTCATCATCATCCTTTTCAACTTTGAACTATAGGTTTCTGCTTGTGCTATATATATATATATATATATATATATATATATATATATATATATATATATATGTATATAAGCCTTAAATGAGTAGCTCTGAAATACCCCTTTAAATTGGGTAATTCCAAACCACCTTGTTTAAGTGCAAGAATCAGCTTAGCCCACTTGACTCTTGCCATTTTCCCCTCCCAGATAAAATCCTTCAACTCTTTATTATTAACTACCCACAACTTCTCTGGTTAACAAAAATATGCATGACCTGTGTATAAATGTAAAGGGACTAAAAACCATTTAACTGTTTGTATCTTGCTATCCATATCCACATAAAAGAGCTTCCAATTTGTCATTTTTTTATATTATATTTTGTTTAGTCTCTTCCTACATATCCTTTGCTGCCACAACAGAATCCTTTTTAATCCATACTCCTAAGTACTTCATTTTATCATGTCTCCATAAATTTGGATATTGCTGAACCAATTTTTGTGTGAGTTAATAATTTACAAATATTTCCTTTGTTTTAGCTTCATTAACAGGTTAAACTGCTACAATTCAGTACAGGCATCATTTTCAAATCTAGGTGCTTAGGATTTCCCTTTCTCTTCCCCCCTTGGCTGACCTGGTGTGACTCAAATTGAACTCTCCAGTTCCCTACAAAACGGTGTCTACAGGACTGCAATCAGTTTCTCTCAGCATTTAAGCAGATTGAACTCTACAGTTCCCTACAAAACGGTGTCTACAGGATTGCAATCAGTTTCTCTCAGCATTTAAGTAGATTGAACTCTACAGTTCTCTAAAAATGGTGTCTACAGGACTGCAATAAGTTTCTCTCAGCATCTAAGCAGAGTAGGTTGCACATAAAAAGCATTTTTCACTTACAGTGCTGTGTAATTAAGCAGGTCACCATTTTGGTCAGCCATAGGGCTCTTTTTTCTACTTGAATGTTTGCCTCCTTCCCCTGTAACTTAAGTAAACTGACTCTTACATTAAGAGCTATAATACTTACCTTATAGCTTTAGAACACCTTAGGAAACCTTGTAAGCTGCAATAGCCCCGCTACGTTCGCCCTCACTACGCTCGGGCTCTCTTTGCTCCCTACCCTGCCCCCAATTCCCTCCCGCCTGCAGTACCTCTAAATTTATAGTACTCTAGCCACTCCCCCACTTTCTAGATCATATCTGCTTTCATCTGGGATAATTCCTCCCACCCCCTTCCCCCTTCCAGTACCTTTACCTCACCACTCCATCTTCTCATGTTGCATCACCAGGTAAAACAGTTCCTTAACTCACTAGCTGACTCACAGATAATGATATACTCCTCTTTACTACCCCTCTTGTTCGCACCATACCTCCTTACCTTGTATGTAAACCAGTTTCTTACGGGATTTCAGGTCCCAAAAGACCATACTATCACCCCAGCTGTAAATCCTCCCACCTTCAATCATACTTACATTACCAGATCCTATCCAACATCTTGTTCAGTTTATCAACATCTCAACCCCAGGCACATTAGCTCTAGATCCAAATACTACTACAAACTAATAAACAAATTCCTGAAGTTCATCACGAAGTATAGACTCAACCTAATACTTGGTGGTGATATTCACCCCAACCCTGGCCCACCCACTTCAGATACACATACCCCCTCTACTTGCAATCTAAGCTACAAACCTACAATTAATAGGCCAACTAACTCTCTCCTAGCCTGTCATCTCAATATTAGAAGCATTAATAACAAGGTACATGAATTGCATGCACTTCTGGATGTCCACTCCCCTGAGATTCTCTGTTTATCTGAAACCTGGTTAAAACCTAACACTAAAGACAATGAAGTGTTACCACCTGGGTACAACATACACAGGCTGGATCGTGCTTCGAGGAAGGGGGGTGGGGTAGCTGTACTCTATAAATCTGAGTTGAATGTCACCATAGATGTAATACAACCACCTCAGATTAATAACTTGGAGATTCTTGCCACCAAATTGCAACTTAATAAAAATAAATGCATTAATATCATCTGTATGTACATCCCCCCAGGTAACAATATATTTACACTTGAAGATATCCTGCACTGGCTATCATGTCATTACACCCAAGAAACCCTACTACTTGGAGACTTTAACATAGACTGCCCCTGTTCCTCAGAATCCCCAACCACCCATATTAACCTGCATGCATTTACACAAATTATATCCACCCCTACCAGGATAGGTAAACCCACCCAAAAAGAAAGCATACTTGACTGGATACTCATAAATAGTCACCCCCAACTGTACACCTCTGGTACCTTCCTTGATGGCCTAAGCGATCACCTTCTCACATATGTAATTAAGCACAAAGCCATTAATTCTCAACAACCCTTACTCAGAAAGGTTAGAAACAATACAAACTTTGACCCTGCCAAATTCCAACAAGAACTAAACTCATGTAATTGGTCTATTCTAAAACACCTCCCCTTAGAGGAAGCAGTAGCATACTTTAACAACAAATTCCTTGAGATCCTTGATTTACATGCACCTGTTCGTTCAAAGAGAACAAAGGCAAAAACTGCACCATGGCTTTCTAAAGAGTCTAAACTCAAAATTACCCTTAGAAACAAAGCATGGGCTTTATGGTGTTCTTCTAAAGGCCCCCAAGATCACATTCAAAGATGGGAAAGGCAGTCCACATATGCTGCCAGATTGAAGAAACTCAGCCAGCTTCAGTGTCGCATACTGCTCTCAGAGGTGACATTGTGCCTGATACAAGGCCATGTGTCAACCTAGAATTAAATGGACATGCTCCACCTCAAAAGAAATCTACTGTGGTGGATGGAGATCGGTTTTTTTACCGAATCATCTCTGGGGTCACTGCTGACAGAGGCATAACAAAATGAACCTATGAACCTATTAAATACAGGCAATCCAGGAACAAAACCAAAAAATCAATTTTACAAGACAAAAAACAATACTACTGTAATTTACAGACAGTAAATCAAAATAACCCTCAGAAGTTTTGGGCAGGTTTAAATAATCTACTACATCCTGGACAAACTTCAACCCCAATCCCTGCTGCTACTATTGATAAACCCCTGAAGATGTTTCTGACAGTTTTAACTGATTCTTTACTGAGACAATTCAAGTCATAGCTAGCCAACTACCTCCTAGCTCCCCTGGTCCTGAAAGTAGCACCCCTAGAAACCTACTCGCATTCAGTTTCCAACCAGTCGCCACTTCCCTTATCCATACCTTGATCAAAAAATTAAAACCCACTACACTTTCTGCTGATCAACTCCCTGCTGAGTACCTACAAAAATCAGCTGATGCTATTGCTTACCCCATCTCAATACTAATCAATCGAACCATAGTAGAAGATAAAATTCCCATCATCTGGAAAATATCCTATGTAATCTCACTTTACAAAGGAGGCAGCTCTACTGAATTCTCCAATTATAGGCCAATAGCTATACTCTCTCCACTTGCAAAGATTATGGAAAAATGTATTCATAGACAACTCATGCACCACCTAATCCAGAATCACCTTATGGCAGACACTCAGCCTGGCTTCCGTCCTCATCACAGCACTACTTCAGCCCTCCTAGCCTTTACCAACACCATAAACCATAATCACAACAATAATTATATATCCTCAGCCCTCTTCTTGGATCTTTCCAAGGCATTCAATATGGTTGATCACCAACTTTTAATCCACACCCTGCAAACATTCTGTCTAGATTCTAGAGCCCTTCAATGGTTTCAATCCTACCTGAATGGTCAACAGCAAGCTGTCCTCTGGCAGAACAAACTCTCTAACCTTCTACCTAACACCCTTGGAGTACCACAAGGCTCTATACTAGGGCCCTTGCTGTTCTCCATCTTCATTAACGACCTTTATACTGTCATCCCAAAAGTCAGCTGTATCCAATATGCTGATGACTCTACTCTGATTTGCTCAGCCACATCTGCAATAGAGTTATGGTCAGCTACCCAGACCACCTTTAATACAATAGAAAACTGGCTTTCTGTATGTAGTCTGATCCTAAATCCCAAAAAAACTAAAATGATGTTATTTTCACCAACACATAGGTCTACCACTTTCGCCTTTACCATTAATTCAAATTATAGCATAATAATCTCCCCTGACCCCTCTACAAAACTATTAGGTGTCATCATAGACAATAATCTAAAATTCAACCTACATGTTAACCAAACTTTCAAAACCATCAATAAAATCTAGGGTCACTTTACAGAATAAAAGCCTTC
This sequence comes from Protopterus annectens, assembly GCF_019279795.1. Classification (NCBI taxonomy): domain Eukaryota; kingdom Metazoa; phylum Chordata; order Ceratodontiformes; family Protopteridae; genus Protopterus; species Protopterus annectens. The sequence goes on along the minus strand of NC_056733.1, from coordinate 1,086,349,567 downwards.
CTAACCCCTCCAGCTAAAATTGCCATAGCTCGCTCTCACCTTCTTTCAACCCTTCTGTATGCATCCCTTCTACTCTCGAATTTAAACAAGACTGTCCTTAACAAACTCTCAATTTGCTACAACCACATTGCCAGGTCTGCCACTGGGCTGCCTTTTAGGACACATCATTGCATCAATCTAAATCAGCTTGGGTGGCTTGAACTACCCAGCCTAATCCAGTATAACCAACTGATTATGGCCTATAAAATCCTCTATAATCCGGACAATACTCCTGCACTTAAAAATATTATCACCCCCTATAACAATCCTAGACTGCTTTGATCCTCTAACAAACTACTAATTCAGCCTAGCAAAATTAATAACACAACCGGTGACTCTCTCTTTGCAAACTCTGTAAGTAGACCCTGGAACTCTCTTCCAGCTGATATTACCTTACTTTCCACCTTAGGTCAATTTAAAACTAGATTCAATCAACATTTGTCACTTAACTGGCTATGTCATTGTCAATGTATCAAGCCTGGCTAACTCTCTCTAGAATGTGTAAAAATCTGTTAACCAGTTTACTGTGTAATTTAATTTAATCCTGACCTGCGCTCAGGATTAACTCTAACCTGTGGAACTTGTTTAACTTGCTCTTACTTATGTAATCTCTGTAAATAGTCTGTTTGTAATATGTAATGCTGGTATTATGTAATGCTGTATCTGCTTACCCTTGGAGCTTTTCTCCCCGGGCCTCCGCTGAAAATGGACATGCATCCAGTCGGACTATCCCGGTCAACAAATATAAAATAAAATAAAAATATAAAATAAAATTTTGTATCATGAAAATATCTGAAACTATGTCAAAATATTCCACAACACTGAAATGTCCTTTTCTGATTTTATTGGGTAAAAATAACATCATCTGCAAACAGAGCCAGCTTCTCTTGACTACCATACCAATTATTTCCTTGAAGTTCTGAGTCTCTTACTTTCTTTGCCAATGGTTTTAAGTGCAGTGCAAATAACAGAAGGGAAAGTGAACACCACTGCCTGGTTCCTCTGGTCAAATAGAAATTATCAGAGAGGAACCCATCCACTTTAATTTTCACCTCAGATCCCTCATATGTCCTTCTAATCAATGTTATAGTTTTATCAGGGAATGCAAATGTTTCCACTGCTTACTCTGTCAAACACTTTCTCTGCATCAAGACCCAACAGCAACAACAGTGGCATTTCCTTACATTAAGCTTCCCTCTGGATCATCAATGTTCTTTTAACGTTGTCAAATGTTTGCCTCCCCTTTGCAAAACCACATTGATCCATATTTATCAATTTTGGCATCACATTTGATATTCTTTTGCCCAGTATAGACATGAACACTTTATAATCCTGGTTTAGGATTGAAATGGGCCTGTATGAAGTTGGACCTGATAGGTCTTTACCCTCCTTAATTATTACAGCCACCGTTGCTTTCTTCAAGGATGTTGGTGTTTCTCCTCTTAAAATACTGTTAAACAAACCTTCCACATCTTTTATCAGTTTTCCCTCCTAGCTTCCAAACCTCCACAGGATTGCCATCTATTCCTGGGGACGTTCATGTGAATTGGTTATACACCACCATTTTTATATTATCTCCTCCTAACTATTAGTAATTGAGCCTTATCTACCTCTAACCTTGGCATATTTAATTCTTCAATAAACATTTCCATTTGTACCTTTTCTTGATCTCTATATTTCTCTGCTTTATACAGACTTTCATAAAATTTCCAAAATATTCCTAGTACCCTTGTTATCCTCCTTGTTGTAGACTCCCAAAGCTTAGCAACAACCCTTTCTACTTTCTGTTGCCTGAGCTGTTGCACTAAAAGCCTTTGTGCTCTGGAGTTATTATCAAAAAACAGTTGCTTAACAGCAATCTTTCTAAGCTCATGCATACTGTCATGTTGTCATGGTAATCTTTTATTTTGTCATTAGCACTTTGCATCTTGCTCCTCTTCGTGTTCTGTGTGTTTAACATGTTCAAAGCTGACTGACTTAAAGGAAAAGGAAGCGGTGTTGCAGTAATATATTTTGCTTCTATTTTCTTAATCCTTCACAACCAATCCATACCCTCCTTTGACAAAGTCGAACTATTGATCTCCTTCCTTAAATTAAACAATAATAAAAGTCTCTACATTATAGCTTCATACATACCTCTTGACAATAACTTATTTCTGGAAAAAGTAATATTAGGTGATGTCAACAGTGACTGGCAGAAACTTAACTTACAATTTACCACAGATAGCATAAACCTATTTGGATTTTCTCAACTAATTACTCACCCAACCTTTACCAGTTTTGCACATCAAATGGCTCAGTAATTGATTGGATGTTGGTCTCCCATCCTAACAATTTATCTCAATCCAAACCACTAGCAGCCTCTGTTCATAATCACCATCCCATCTGTGCAACTAGACTTATTTCACATTCATGTAAACTACACACCTACAAGACAGTATGACACTTATCGAACACTGATCAGCAGACCTTTGCAAATTTACTAAACTCCATCAATTGGTCCTTCCTTAAATACTTACCACTAGGTGATGCAGTTGAACAATGTCATTCTACATTCCTGAACACTTTAGACAGTTTAGCTTCCACCAGAAGGAAAAGAGTCAAAAACAGCTATACTCCTTGGCTTTCTGACTATACCAGATCACTCATGCAAAAAAGAGACAAGGCTTGGACAACTTACCTAAAAGGCTCACAATAATTTACAGCATTTCAAAGCACTGTGTATGTGAAGAAAAAGGTTAATTTAGACAAAAAAAAAAACAGTTCTATGCAAAGCCACAAGATCAGCACAAATCCAGTCCAAAAACCTTCTGGCACACTATCTAAAAAATCCTAAACCCAGGAAGTCAGTCCTCACCCCAACCCTCCTGTGATAGTACCTCCCTGACATAGCAACTCAGTTTAACTCGGGCTTCATTGCTAGTATAGCTCCCATCGCTAACAAATTCCCTCCATCTCCTGCTAACCTCTCTCAGCCTCCTATTACTTGTCACTCCACAGTTTCCCCTCAACCGGTTCCTACTTCCTTCAAATCGCTCCAGTGCAAGCTCAAGCCATGCTCCCCCCCTGCAGACAATCTTCCTAGCAAATTTCTAAAAATGTCTGCTGACTCAATTGCCTATCCAGTCTCAATAATCACTAATAGATCCATCAAAGAGACTTATGTCCCCTCCCTGTGGGAAAACTCCTTCATTCTTCCTCTCCACAAAGCTGGCACCTCCACAGAAATCTCTAACTATACACCAGTTGCTATTCTTTCACCACTATCGAACATTCACGAAAAATATATCCATAAACAACTTCAATACCTACTTAGCAATAATTTTCTCTCTCCCACCAAACATGGATTCAGACCAGCACAGAGCACTATCACTGCGCTACTATCCATTACCAAGGCTGTTAACAAAGCTCATGACTCAGGAAATTTTGTTTCTTTTCTGTTCTTAGATCTATTCAAAGCCTTTGATACTGTCTCCACCCCCAACTGTTATCCCAACTATCCTTCTGGGCTTAACCAAAACATCCTTACAATGGTTCACTAGCTATCTCTCTCTAACAGATATCACTCTGCCAAATGGAACTTCTTTCCTTACTTACCTGTTAGCACTACTGGGGTACCCCAAGGTTCAATACTAGGCCCTCTTCTCTTCAACAGTTTTATTAACCATTTTAATACTGCCAGAAAACAAGCCACCCTAATTCAATATGCTGATGACTCTACATTAATCTGCTTTGCCAGGACTCTCTCTCATCTACAGAGTTTAATGCAAGAAGCATTCAATTCCATTGAGCCTTGGCTCACCAACAACCATTTACTACTTAACCCCAAAAAACTACACGTTTACTATTTTAACCAAAACAATTTTTATTTTCTCCAGATACCTCTAACTTTACTATTACATCTCTGAACAATACTTCAATTGATGTGGTTTCACATACAAAACTGTTAGGTGTAACTACTAACAACAATCTTAAGTTTGACCTACATATCAGCAACAACATAAAACAACTAATCAAAAATTGGGCATGATGTATAGGCTACGTAATTCTTCTCTAACTCCACAAGAGTAATCCTTGCCACCACCTATCTCTTACCCTCCCTTCTACACATTTCACCTATTCTAATCAAGCTTCACTCTTCCCTCAAAGCAAAACTTAGCCAATGTTATAATCAAATAGCTAAGTTTGCCACAGGGTAGACCTACTGTTCTCACCATTTCTCTACTGTCCCTAAACTGTCTCGAACTACCCCACCTTCTCACCTTTAATCAACTAACATTAACTCACAAAATGCTGTACAACTCCTCATTTTTGCAAAATACATCATCACTGCTTCAACACTATAATCCATCTCATGACCTATGTTCCTCTTACAAGTGTCTACTATCTGCAAACTTCAAAGATCTAACAGGGTTAGTCTGTACTCTCACTGTGTTGCCAAATCATAGAATAGCATTCCAGAAACAATTAGGTTTATACCCCACTACCATTCCTTCATGTCTTGGGTGAAAGAAGTCATAGTGGAGAACTGTAGAAAGGAGAAGCATCTAAGTATGGCAAAGACAGACTACAAAAAAAGCATTTGACAGTGTCCCACATTCATGGATGAAAGATTGCTTAAAATGTATAAGATACACCCAACACTGATCGATTATATTACAGCAACCATGAAACAGTGGCAAACCACTTTGCAGTTAAACCAAGATGAAGGACGATTTATTATTCCAGGGATAAAGTTTCAAAGGGGGATATTCCAGGGCGACTCTCTTTCACCACTGCTCTTTTGTCTTGCCCTTAACCCATTAACCTGTCTACTTAACAGATTAGGTCAGAGCTACAATTTGACTCCCAATAAACAACAAAGTGTAAAGACTTATCTTCTTTTTGTAGATGATTTAAAACTATATAGTTTATCAGATGAGGAACTGAAAGCACAACTGCAAGTGGTTACAACAGAAGTGGAAATCATGGAATATCTGCAAAGTGAAGGATTTAGTATAGAAAATCTAACGCAGGTTATATCACAGCATGATGGAACAATAATTTCCCAAAGTAAGGACAAACAGGAAGAGCAGGAAACATCTGAAGAAGAAATATAGACATGGGAAAGAAAAAGAGATTTAATATGGTACAATATTTATGCAAAGGAGAAAGCAAAACTAATCAATACAAAAAGAGCAGCACCAAAGATATTTGAAGAGAAATACAGGCAAAGGAATCCGGATATGTAACATTTTGCAATACAAAAAAAATAAGAAAACAAAGAGGAAAAGTAGAAAAGAGGATTAGTAATGGAGAAGTGAAAGAAATAGAAACTGAGGTCATGGAGTACCTGTGAAGTGAAGGATTTAGTGTAGAAAATTGAACTTTGATAACATCACAGCAGGATAGAGCAATAGATTCCCAAATTAAGGAGAAAATAGTGGAGTGGGAAACATCTGATCCATTAACATTGAAGATAGTTTGCAACCTTCCATAGGAAACCACTGCAAATGTTCAGTTGGAGTTGCACAGCAAGGGAAGGAACAGGAAACTGTGTCAATTCTGATGCAGTCAAAATTCTGGACTGAATGGCTAGTGAGTTGCCATATGAATGAGCAATGGATGACACAGGATGAAGCCAAATCTAATGTGGCACAGGAAGACACTCTGGAACTTTGTGTAGAATGCTTGCAGGAAATGGAGAACATAGAATGTGCTCTCAGTTTAGAAGAAAATGATCTAAGAAAAGAGTTGCTTGATTTAATAGAGATGGACAAACATATTAAGATTAATAAAAGAAATAGACTATAGAAAGTCAATAAAACCGAAAAAGTTAAAAGTCTGACAAAACAAAGGAACACAGTAATTAGGACTGTCCACAGAGATTCATGCAATATAACAAAAGTAAATAGGATACATTACTGTGCAGATAAATTAATAACAGATACAGTCTTGACACAAAAACACAGCACAGGGTAGTAAGGTAAAGGAAGGGGAGAAAATGAATGCCATCATGGAAGTACCGAATAGAGAAAACAATAAAACAATTAATACAAGAAGCGTCACTGTTAGAACAGTATAGAAGAGCGAACAGATCAACAAAAATACTTAGAAAGATAGACATGATAAAAGCAACACACAGGCACAGGTGCAGCACCTAACTTCTGTCTAAAAGTATTAATATCTTTACTCGAAGATTTAGCCATAAGTAAGAACTAGTTATATGTGTAACCCGAACAGGCACCAGCCTGGTTAACAACAGGAAAAACAATACCCTTTCTTAAGAGTGAACCTGCAAGTTTTCATTAAAAAAAAAAAAAATAGACTAATAACTTGCCTTCCGATGATGTATAAACTATAAACTGGAATTGATACTGACAGATTTGTCATTAAGAAGAAAATACAATCAAGGCAATAGAACAAAAGGGTAATAAAAGAAAGTCATATGGAACAAAGGATCATTTGTTGTTAAATAAAGTCATAGTGGAGAACTGTAGAAAGGAGAAGAATCTAAGTATGGCAAAGACAGACTACAAAAAAAGCATTTGACAGTGTCCCATATTCATGGATGAAAGATTGCTTAAAATGTATAAGATACACCCAACACTGATCGATTATATTACAGCAACCATGAAACAGTGGCAAACCACTTTGCAGTTAAACCAAGATGAAGGGCAATTTATTATTCCAGGGATAAAGTTTCAAAGGGGGATATTCCAGGGCGACTCTCTTTCACCACTGCTCTTTTGTCTTGCCCTTAACCCATTAACCTGTCTACTTAAAAGATTAGGTCAGAGCTACAATTTGACTCCCAATAAACAACAAAGTGTAAAGACTTATCTTCTTTTTGTAGATGATTTAAAACTATATAGTTCATCAGATGAGGAACTGAAAGCAAAACTGCAAGTGGTCAAAACTTTTTCAGATGATATAAGAATATCATTTAGTCTTGATAAATGTGCAACCCTTAAAGCAGGAAAGCTGCAGCACCAAGAAAACATCAGTTTGGGACAGGAATGTGATATAACAGAACTTGAGCAAGAGGGAGTGTATAAATATTTCAGACTTTATGAAGGATCAATAACAGAACATGAAAAATGTGAATACATCTTTAGTAAGGTATATTTCAGAAGACTGAAATTAATACTGAAAACAGCATTGACATCTAGGAACAAAGTCCAAGCTAAAAACCAATTTGTTCTTCCTGTACTAACTTACAGTTTTGGAGTAATTGACTGGCCCCAAATGGTGTTGCATACGTTGTACAGGAAAACAAGAAGGATGATTCATGCTTATCAAATGATTTATAAAAATCAGTGCATACCAAGACTACATATTCCTCGTTTTGCAGGAGGTATGGGCCTCCTAGAAATTGATTACATGTATAGATCTGCAGTCCTGGGACTGCAAACATATCTGCTGACTTCACAAGACATAAACATAGTGAAAGTTTGGAAACATGAGGAAAATAAGTTTAAGATGACTTCCCTGCTCAGTTTAACAGAAGCATATCAGCATCAAATGGGAACAGAAATCAAACCAGAAGTAGATAACAATCAAGCAGCAACTGAATGTGCCAAAAAAAACAAAAAAAAACAGCAAACAAAAGAAGGAATATGAGGTGAAGGATCAGATGAGAAGGCAAGAAATGTGGAAAAGGCATAAATATAGTTGCAAGTATAGAAAACTCTTGGAAAAACCTCATGTTGATCAGGATCGAATGCAGGAATGGTTAAGGAGAGGTGAATTTAAACCAAAAGATGAAAGGCTAATATTGGTGGTCCAAGATAGTGGATTACGTACACGTTGGTTTACAAGGTCCATTGAACATATGGGAGAAAGAGAAAAATGTAGGTTTTGTAAAACAGAATTGGAAATAGTCACGCACCTTGGAAACAGTCGCTCGTCTTGTTGCTGGTTGTGACATACTAATGGCAGAAGGACTGTAGACTGAAAGACATAATAATGTGGCAAGACTGTTGAACTGGGGATTGTGCAAACATATTATTGAAGTAGCTGAAAAACACTGGAAACATGAGCCACAAAGCATCATAGAAAATGATAACATTTATATCATATGGGATCACCCATTACCAACAGTTCAAAAAAGTAGATGCAAGAAAATCAAATACAGTACTCCATGAAAAGAAGACAAAAAAGTAGCATTGATCATCAAAATTGCTACACCCAGTGACAACAGTGTTTTACGTACAGAGAAACACAAGTCCTAAAATACCAGGTTTTGCAAGCAGAAATGAAGGCAATGTGGAAGAAGGATACCCAGACAGTTCCAATAGTAGCAGGAGCAATGGGTCATATAAAAAAAGCACTTACAATCGTACTTAGATATGTTACCAATAAGTGTAACTCCATATGAATTGCAGAAGGAGTCATTACTGGGCACATTGCGGGTGCTGCAAAGAGCATTTTTGGCTAACATCAAAGACTGAAACAATAATAATTTCATAAATTTTAATCATACTTTGACTTAGGAATGGGGTCCATTCCCATCATGGTATTAGAAACCCAAAAGACTTGGAGAAATTAAAAGGCAATCTCAACTCATTTTTATTACAGATGTCTGTGTGGCATAGATTTTTAGATGATTGCTGGCCCTTATGGGACTATACAGTTGAGAATCTTAACAGGTTTGCTGAGTATCTTAATGTTGTCCATTTTGGGATTAATGTTACTTTCATTTATGACTTCTATACAGTGTCTTTTTTTAGAAGTAACAGATGCAAAGTTGTTGGATGACACTCTTAGTAGTGCTTTATATAGAAAGCCCTTTACCAGGAATACATATTTACATTCTAAACATTGCCATCCTGATCATATTATAATTGATATTTCTTATTCTCAGTTTTTACTTATCAGATGTATTATAAATTATGAAAATCTGCTACAAGCAGAGATAAAAGACATGGCCAATAGTTTTATTAAGAAGGGTTACAATGAAAACAAAATTCAGGAATCAGTTACTCAAGCTAATATGAAGCCACAGGTCTACTTTTCTTGAATAACAGTTGTGATGACCCACCACCGCCAACCAGTAATCAAAGAGCCTCAACACTCACCACTGGAAACAGTGGGGGACATTCACTAGGATAACAGGTACACACAGTATTTCCAGATGCAGCTGTCTGCATCAAGTGCAATTTCCCTTAAGAGTACACAGAGACCTCAGTTGGTCTGGGGCTGGTTTCTCACTCTTTCTCCAAATATCCAGTAAGACTCCCCGCTGGCACAGCTATACAGTTGAGATCTCAGCTGAGTGACCAAGCCAAGACCACCAGCACCCTCTCTGTCCAACCAGTGCTTTGTGTCCCTGCCCAAGTAGCTGACACACACACTCTTTGAGGTTTGATTTAGACAGACAGACAGACAGACACACACACACACACACACACACACACACACACACACACACACACACACACACACACACACACACACACACACACACAAACACACCTGGGAAAGACTGGCACAGGTTTACTAGCTATGCCCCCTTCTGCCCAGACTATAAGGTAGTTATTACTGCCACCAGTCACTCCTTATCAGCTACTTTAGGGCTTTTAAAAAAGGGTGTCCAATCTTTCTGTGTAATATTAATACAAATGGTAGTTTGACCAACAGCAAGGCAGTTAAGAGAGGCCCACACAGTGTCATCAAATAAATATGCAAGTATTCTCAAAACTTAAATATCTCTACACAAATCAGCCACAATGAAAAGTTTAAATATATTTAATAATAAATAATAAAATAACAATACAATACTAAATATATATTCACAGTGACATCAGAGTTCAAAACCACAGAAAATATTTAAAACAACATTGAAAGACAGTCTCAAATAAATAAAAAAAATAATATCTAAACTAAGCTTCACTATATTCCTGACTGTATCTAAGAGAATTACTATACCCTAAAAACATACTAATAGAGCAAGGCAGATGTGATGATGAATGGTACTTCTTATTGTTGTCAGGTCCAAGACAGAATGCAAAATGCCCTGTCTCACTCAGAGACTTCTCAAAATAATATCTAAAATTTTATTGCTGGGATAGCTTGCAGAATTACATCACTTCTTGTCGTCTAACTTCTAGTTCCCAGGCAAACCCCCCACTGCTAAAGCTGGCAGTATTTAGCATCTCAATGTAAAAATACTGATACAAGGGATTTTGCTCAGAACTTTGGCAGGTGCTAGAAGTCCTAAAACAATTGCATTTCTTCATGCTTACAAAGTAGCTTCCTAGTACAGACTTTGTGTCTCTAGCGGCATTGAAGCATGTCAGCTAGCCTGTAAAGTAATTTAATTTCAAATATTTTTTCTAAAGTTTGCTGGACTGAGGTTACCCCTCCGCTCTGGTTTCCTCTGTTAACATATACACTTTACAATACCTTTTCAACACAAACATCTGTACAGAGCAGTTTGATATACACATGACATACAGTTCTAATACATTTGTATCACCCGCTTCTTGTATAAATTAGCTTGATATTCACAAATGGTATATAATTATTTACAAAATTCCAGCTAGCTGAGCTGGGGGTACCTCCTTTTGTCACAATTCTTCCTCCATTGAAAGACTCAAGCTAGTTTTTCAAGTGACCCTTGAGAAATGTTGCTTGAGAGGGATGAGCCTATCTGGGAATATGCTACCCCATACCCTGTCTTGAAATTCCAGCTGCTTTGGCATTGCTGACCCCAGTACAGTGCTGTGCTGTCCTGTCATATGCCTGCAACCCTAGGTTCCACCATAGTAATTTGAGATTTTTCTGGCTGCCTGTAGCCATGGAGTCCCCTCAGACTCCTCCCACCTTCTGCTGCAAATACTCAGCACAAGGGCCTCCCTGTCATGATAAGGTTTCATCATGCTAACATGGTACAGTCTGTGCCCCTACCTCCTGTCTAGCAGTTCTACCATGTAGTAAACATCACTAACCATTTTTACCACTTTGAAGAGTCCCTCCCAGGCTGCCTGCAGCTTATTGTGTCTGACAGGAATGAGAACCATAACCTGCTGCCCCACAGCATACTCTCTGTCTCGAGCATTCCTGTCATATCAGACCTTTTTCTGCTGTTGGGCTTCTGCCAGGTTCTCCTGGGCTAAGCCGATGAGTTCCCTGAGCTTTGTCCTGAGGTTTAGGACATATGCCACAACAAAATCCTTCTGGGATTCACACTCACCCTCCCACTCATCGTGAATCAAATCTAGAGGTCCCCTCACCCTATGCCCATACAGCAATTCAAAGGGTGAAAAACTTGTGGATTCCTGGGGCAGCTCTCTGTAGGCAAATAACAGATGGGGCAAATATTTGTCCCACTCCCTCTTAAACTGGTCTGCAAATGCCAGTAGCATGGTCTTAAGTGTAGTTTTTAACCTCTCCACAAGAGCATTATTCTGGAGATGGTAGGCGTGGCCTTTAGGTGCTTCACTCCACAGTGCTTCCACAAACAAGCCAGCAGGTCTGATGTGAAATTGGCACCTCTGTCAGTCAGTATTTCTTTTGAGAAATCTACCCTGCTGAAAATCTTTAACAAAGCATTTGCCACCTTTTCTGCCTCAATGGAGGATCAAGCCACTGCCTCAGGGTACCTGTTAGCATAATCTACTACCACAAGGATATACTTCTTCCCTGTGGCACTTGGGGTCCTCAGAGGCCCCACAATATCCATAGCTACCCCCTGAAATGGCTCATCAATTACAGGCAAAGGAATCAAGGGAGCTTTGACTGTGTCTCCTGCCTTGCCTACCTTTTGGCACTGCTCACAGGTCTTGCAGTACCCTGTTACATCCTGCCTTGCCTACCTTTTGGCACTGCTCACAGGTCTTGCAGTACCCTGTTACATCCCTGGAAATAGCAGACCAATAAAAGTTCCACAAAATACGTCTCCTGGTGTGCTTTATGCCCATATGACCTACAAAGGGAATGCCATGGACTATACCTAGAAGTGTCAGATGGTAGGTTCTGGGCACTACCAGCTGCTGTATTCTCTCACCCTCTAGCCCTTCATCAGGGGTCCACTCTCTGTACAGTAACCCTTTCTCCCAGTATACAGATTCCTCCTTTCCTTGAGAATAAGGTGCCTCCGTAGCTACCTCCCTCAAGCCTTGTAATGTAGGGTCTGAGAGCTGAGCCTGTCTCAACTTTCTCTTTGTAACCCTTCCCAGCTCCCCTTCCACATTGTCTGGTATCCTCTGACAGTGGTGCCTCATTGTCAGCCCGGATACTACTATTACTTACCTCTGCCCTTGCAGTCACTCTGTCCAAGGGAACATCAGTACTCACCAGCCGCTGTGGCTCGCCTTCAGTCTTACTGCTACAGGGTAGCTCCCTCCCTGAAGTAGCCACCTCACCAGTCCTGGCTTCAAGTGTGTGGTCTTACTGGGTCCTCTCCATGCTACCAGACCCACATGCCTGTTGCCTGACTGCATGTCACTGCATGCACACAATGTACTGCATTATCAAAATAATTCCCTATCAGGACATTTGCAGGGATATCCTCAAACACACCTACTTGCTTGCTTCCTTTTCCACCCTGCCAGTCAAGGTGAACCCTAGCCAAAGGCAGTTGGCATGGGGTCCCTCCTAAAGCTCTGACTGGAGTAGACTGCCCAAGCAAGTAGTGCTCCTCTTTAACCATTGCAGGCTTCAGAATGGTTAGATCAGAGGCTGTGTCTCTCTTAGGAGTGGCCTATTTCCCATCTACTAAGATAAGCTATAACCTCTTGTGGTAGTTTGGTATCCTTGTAGTCTGCAGACAACTTACCACTGGCATTCTGGCATTCTCACTTACTGGCTCACCCATCTTTTGCTCCTTACCTTGCCTCCATGAACATCTATATGCTACATGGCCCCACTAGTTACATTTAAAACATTTAATCCTTGACCCTGGCCATGTACCTGAACTAGTGCCTTTCCCCTGTTACTGGCAGATGCTGTTGGGGTGGTTTAGGCTGCCCACCATGGGTTACCTTATACCCATGTGCAGCACTGGGTATCCCTTTCCTGTGCAGTGATGCCCTGCTTGCTAGGTATAGGTCTCCCTTTTTTCCCAACTCATCTGTGGTGTTGCATCCTCTATCTGCCAACCAGATTCTCATGCCCACAGGCAAAGGTCTAAGGGCTTGTTCCCTCACCAAAAGGTCTGCCAGCTTTTCAGAAGTGGTGGCCTGACACCCACTCACCCACCTCTGAAAATATGTGTTTAACTCAGCAATATAATCACACACATTTTAATCTGGCTTACGTCTACGCTCATGAAACATTTTTTCTATAAGTTTCAGGTGTTAACTTAAAACACTCTAATATAGGATTTTTAACTGTATTATAATTTAAGCAATCAGTATCAGACAATTTAAAAACAGAAGTTACAGCTTTACCATGGAGTAGAGGGGGTCAGAAACCATACCCACAGCCCTTGGTTAACATTATACTGTTTACATACCCTTTCAAACATGAATAAAACTATCAAATTTATCACCCTCTGTAAATTGTGGAAAAATATTACTGACCTTTATTGCTTCTGGGGTTCAGTTACTCCCTTCCCCATTACCTCCATGACCCTGGTAAAGTCAGCATTTCCTGTTCATGTTGCCTCTGCCTCTCATTTTCTTCAGCTTCCAAACACTGCAGTCGCTTTACTGATTCTGCTTCAACCTCCAAATGCTGCAGTCTCTCTGCTGATTCTATTTCCAAATGTTTGGCCTCCAGTTAGAGTCCCTTTAACTCCAGATGAATTTTTAAGTCCTCTGAGGAAAAGGTCAACCGTCCATTTTCTGAGAGCTGTACATCCCCAAGGCCAGTCTGGCTGTCTTCCTGGTTGCTGGTCTGTGATGCAGCTGTGTCTAAGGCTGCAATCATTTCCACTTTAGTCAGGTTGGCATGCATTAGTCTTTTGGCTTGTCACATCTCAGCCAACTGGCTCCTTGTCATCTTGCCATAATCTTCTGCTGGCATCCTTGCCTACTCTCCCTGACTAACTTAGCTAACAAAAAATAAATAAAACTATTGTGATATGAAACTCTGAATGTCTACCATGTGGCTGCTTGAAAGAACAAACACCTTCTTTAGTGACCAATATTTACAGGCTACAAGAGTTCAATAGCCACACCACTGAATCCCAATATGTGATGTGGTGATCCCACCACTGCCAGCAAATTAATATGTGATGTGGATATCCCACCACTGCCCACCAGTTAATATGTGATGACCCACCACTGCCAACCAGTAATCAAGGAGTCTCAATCCTCACCCCTGGCAACAGTGGGGAATGTTCAATGGGAGAATAACAGATACACACACAGTATTTCCAGATGCAGCTTTCTGCATCAAGTGCAATTTCCCTTGAGAGCACACAGAGACCACAATCAGTCTGTGGCTGGTTTCTCCCTCTTTCTATAGATCCCCAGTAAGACTCCCCACTGGCACAGCTATAGAGTTGAGATCTCAGCTAAGTGACCAAGCCAAGACCACCAGCACTCTCTCTGTCCAACCAGTGCTTCATGTCCTTGCCCAAGTAGCTGACACAAACACTCTTTGAGGTTTGATTTACACACACACACACACACACACACACACACACACACACACACACACACACACACATGCACACACACACACACACACACACACACACACACACACACACACACACACACACACACACACACACACACACACACACACACACACACACACACACACACACACACACACACACACACACACACACACACACACACACACATGTACACACACACATGCACACACACACACACACACACACACACACACACACACACACACACACACACACACACACACACACACACACACACACACACCTGGGAAAGGCTGGCACAGGTTTACTAACTATGACTCCTTCTGCCCAGGTTATAACTTAGCACTGCCACCACTCACTCAGACTATAACTTAGCACTGCCACCACTCACTCCTTACGAGCTAATTTAGGGCCTTTAACAAAGGGTGACCAATCTTACTGTACAACATTAATACAAATGGTAATTTGACCAAGAGCATTGCTGTTAGGAGTGGCCCACACAGCGTCATCAAATAAATATGCAAGTACTCTCAAAACTTAAATATTTCTACACAGATCAGCCAAAATGAAAAGTTTAAATATACTTAATAATGAATAATAAAAGAACAAGACAATAGTAAATATATATTCACAGTGACATCAGAGCTCAAAACCAAGGGGAATATTGAAAACACATTGAAGGTCAGTCTGAAATAAATAAATAAAAATAATATCTAAACTAAGCTTCACTATATTCCTGACTGTATCTAAGAGAATTACTATACCCTAAAACATACTAATAGAGCAAGGCAGATGTGATGAATGGTTCTTCTTGTTGTTGTGAGATCCAAGACAGAATTCAGAATGCCCTGTCTCACTCAGAGACTTCTCAAAATAATATCTAAAATATTACTGCTGGGATAGCTTGCAGAATTACATCAGTTCTTGACATCTGACTTCTAGTTCAAAGGCAAAACCCCCATTGCTGAAGTTGGCAGTATTTAGCATCTACCTGCAAAAATACTCACACAAGGGCTTTTGTTCAGATCTTTGGCAGGTGCTGGAAGTCCTAAAACAATTGCATTCCTTCATGCTTCTAAAGTAGCAATTAGTTCACCCTGAAGACAATACAGAAAGCTTCTTAGTACAGACTTTTTGTCTCTGGCTGCGCCTGTAAAGTAATTTAATTGAAAATATTTTTCTAAAGTTTGCTGGACTGAGGTTAACCCTTCGGTTTCCTCTGTTAACATATATCTTTAAATAGTTACAATAGTGCATGCACATTTCTGTTTTCTTCCAGTAGGGCACACTGTGGATACATTTTAAGCACAAGCACTTTACAAACACCTTTCATAGGTTCATAGGTTCATACTAGGCTATCTGCCCTAGGGCATTTATAAGCCTAGCCAGAATGTGTTTGGCTTTCGCCACCCATTTTAAATTTATTTTGCTATGCCCTTTTTCGAGGTTAGTATACTGTGCCTCTGTCTAACAGTGACACAAACATCTCTGCAGAGCAGTTTGATATACACGACATATAGTTCTAATACATTTGTAGCACAAGCATCTTATATGACATACAGTTCTAATACATTTGTAACACCGGCATCTTGTAAAAATTAGTTTGATATTCACCAGTGCCATATAATTATTTACAAAATTCCAGCTAGCTGTGCTGGCAGTACCTCATTTTGTCACACCAGCAAAGAACAGTTCAGACAGATGCTAATAGGTATGTTTGTTTTCTAATTACTTATGCTATTAATACATTTTCTTTTAAAAGAGTAATTCAGAAGCAGTGACATCTTTGCAGCATGGCTATTTTTTCCATTTTTTGTGTCATCTACTTGTCATTTTTTTATGTAAATGAAAAAGTTTTGGACAGTATTTTTTCACAATGTAAGCATTCATTTGATAAAAACAACAAATCAACAGTTGCATCTCATCCAACAGGCTCTATTCCATACAGCAATTGCAATTTTTGTTTAGCTATTTGTACAACAAAAAAATTTCACTTCAACCCAATAAGGTTTTATTTCCTGTAACAGTGATTAATGATTTATATGGCTGGATGTAATTATGGCTCTTCCTATGTAGGATAAACTCAAAGAAGTTAGAAACAAAAGGTAGCATTACATTTCAGTGATATCATATGCCAGCAGGAGAGAAGCACCCTATATAAACATATACCTTGACATACTACAGCAAGATTTATATTTATTGGTTTGGTGAAAGTTGACAAAAATAAATTTAATATTTCCATTTGGGATAAAGAATTAAATAAAAAAGAAAGCTTTTGGATAATTAATCTGGGTGCTTTACATACGCCAGGGTCAAATGAACATCCGTAAATGAAGGAAGTTATTTATGTGAAGTTTGATATTTATTTCATGTATTTATAATTTATTATGAAATCTTTTTATATTAATGCTTGTGATCAGTATATGATAACTACCTGGTATCACCATAAAATATGTATAATAAATTCAAAGTACTCAATAGTGAAATGTGTACTGTTCCTTTTAAAAATGATTGATTGTGCATTTCTACTTTTATTTAAGAGTCTGGTCTTATCTGTTTTATTATAGCACTGAAGAGGCCATTTATTGTGGAGAAACCATAGTATATATATATATATATATATATATATATATATATATATATATATATATATATATAGGTCTGCTTTTAAAGCTCGAAGTTTCTTCTGGTCAAGACCATAAAATTAAAGTTTTAAAACTTTGAAACTTTGAAAAAAAAACTACATTTTTTTACATTTTTGCAGGGGGCAATCCCCCTGCACCCCTCACGTGGGAGTCTGTGCCCCCCACACCCCCTGCTAATTAAGCATACCAACTCTGAGATTGAGCTACAGAGAGGAAAATGATACATTTCCCATTCTGTGCTGTACAGCAATCTCCATTTAAACAGTCTGAAGTTTCAAAACTTCAATCTTATGATTTCAACCATAAGAAATGTGAAGTTTTAAAACTTTGAGCTTTAAAAGCTGACCCAAATATATATGTATATATGCATGTGAGTATGTAGATATGCTTCTGTGCTTGTACATATGTATATGTTCATGAATGCCTGTATGTACATATGTAAGCTTGCAGGTAGTTGGGTGGAAGGCACATACAATAGTAACTCAAACATAACAGGTTGAGTGTTCACTTGCTTGCACTTTATATTCAGACTCATATACAGAGTGAACGCTGCAGTTATGTGTCTGGGTAGGATTTAGCTAGAGTCACCCATGCACAGCATTTCAACTTACCATTCTCTGATAGATGAATAGTGAAAACAGTGAGTTAAAAAGCATAAAAAACACCAAATATATATTTTTTATTTATTAACCAGGAAAGTCCGATTTGGAACTAAGCCAATTTTCAGCAGAGGCCTGGGGAGAAACACTCCAGATGTATGCCTTTGTAACATGGGAGGAAACCAGAGCACTCACAGGAAGCCCGCATGAACACAGGGGGACATGCAGACTCTGCACAGAGGGCACCCCAGCCAAGAATCGAACGGGAGAACCTCTTACTGTGAGGAAACAATGCTACTGCTGCACCACTGTGCCATCCATGGCAAATTCTACTGAACCCCCCCTCCCCTCCCAAATTATGTATACCTACTCCACAGCTGCACCACGGTGTTGGAAAAAGAGAATCGCTGGCTTGCTCTATACAAAACATTGTAGTGAAACTCACTGCAACATTAAGTTTTCAAAATAAAGCCACTTCCAGGAAAAGTTTCGAAAGAAATATTGATAAGGCATGGAAAAAGAGTGGGACAGATTTTATAATGCCTTCTAGTGGTCACTATTTCCTATGGTGCATTAACCTCATAATAAGAATTATAGACAGTGCTTGTACAGATATGCACTGAACTAGTGCAAAATAGCATTAAAAAAAATACTGAACCTACTGATATTGCCAACATCCTGGCAGATCTACTTCTCTGAAGTACAGGCTAACACAGAAGGTCTTTGGCTAATGAAGTTCACAGATGACTGCAAACTAGGAGCCATAATCGAAACTCCTAACGATGTGGACATCCTACAAAAGGGCCTCACTGAGACAGATGCCTGGTGTCAAAGCCATGGCCTCAAGCTCAATGCCAAAAAGTGCATTGTCATCCCCTTTGGTAAAAACTCTGTATCCATGAACTACAACATAGGCGGTAGTATACTTAACACCGAAAGTGTGATAAGAGACCTTGGGACACAGGTGGACAGTAGTCTCTCCTTTGATAATCACATTGCCACAGTAGTCAGGAAATCCTTCTACATGGCACACCTCATCACAAAAGGTTTCTCATCCAGAAAAAAAGAGGTCATTGTTCCCCTCTACTCATCACTCATTAGACCCATTATAGAGTACAACGCCCCTTTTGGTATGTACCTCACAAGACATCTACAACAACTGGAAAGGCTGCAGAAATACCTCACAAAGAGGATTACCGACCTCAAACAGATGCCGTACGCAGACCGTCTCAAAAAACTCCAGCTTTACTCAGTCGCATATCGCCTACTCAGAGGTGATCTCTGCCTAACATACAAAGCTATGTCAAACCCAGAGCTGTTGGACATGCTCCACTTAAAGAAATCCCAATCCCTCCGAGCTACACGCTCTAGGGACCTAAACCTTGTTACCACAATAAACAGAACATGCCAGAGGGATAGATTCCTGTCCCAGAGACTTCCCATACTCTGGAATAAACTACCTATCTATATCAAAGCTCCTCATTGCACTCTTCAAGAAAAATCTTGATGATTGGCTGGGAAATAGGAAATTCACCCCGCTGATCACCTCTGTGGCTCTGCTCGACAGTGGCACAGGAAAATAATTTTCTTGGGTGGCAAAAGCCAGGGTACCTTTTTGGCTGGGTTTGTATAGGCCCCAGGGCCAATAGCCTAGTACCTACCTATGAACCTATGAACCTCAGCCTCTCCACAGGCTACATGCCCGTAGAATGGCACACAGCAACGGTTATTCCACTACACAAAGGAGGGGCCACAACTGACCCTGGTAACTATCGCCCCATAAGCCTGACTAGCCTGGTCTGCAAGGCTATGGAGCACATCATCATGGAACTCATTAACAAAGACATTGGGAACCTCCAAACACTTGACCCAGCCCAGTTCAGCTTTGTTAAGGGCAGATCATGCCTACTAAACCTGGTTGACTTCTTCGAGACAGTCACCAAGGCCATAGATGAGGGAAAGGTTGTTCACACAGCCTACCTTGACCTCCCAAGGCTTTTGACACCATTCCCCACTCGGGTATTACAGAAAAACTCACCAGCCTGAACATAAACCCCTACGTCACGAGATGGGTTGCCAACTGACTTACAGACAGAACTCACACGGTAAGAATAGTGGGCTCCAGGTCCGACTCTAAACCAGTCACAAGTGGTGTCCCACAAGGCTCGGTCCATTAAAAGAAATGCTGTGGTATAGCAAATATTAGATTAATAATTTTACTGTAGCAATGAGTTATGCAAACCAACTTAATGCAAAAACAAATTATTTCAGAGACTAAGTGTTTTTGAGTGAGGGTGGGATGCTAGTTGAATGTCACTCTAAAGTCAGTACATGTAATGTATTTGTGCATATTGTCATGAATGACACTACTGCCACCGTCTTTCTTAGGATGATGTGTTAATGTTACCGATATGTGATGGATGACTGGCATTGACGGACATTTGAATCCTACCACTGCCAACCAGTGTGCCAGCTGGGTTTGTGAGAAACAAGGGCTACGGTCCTGGGATCCCCTTCACAATCCTAAATAGGTTTGATGGCTGCCATAAAGATGGCGTCTCAAGTCAAAACACTGGTACCAACAGGTTCAGTAAGGAAGGTGCACATAAAACTGATTTAGTAACCAGTTCACCAAATGCAACCTGCTCAAAGAGCATAAATGGAATACACACTGTAGTCCTCAGTATAGGCTTTGAACATCCACACCCAGACTAGGACTGCATACTGATCCATTATAGAACTCCGTGTCAGGTCTAGCACCCCATGCATCTTTCTCACAACTCTGTGAGCCACAGTGTGCTCTAGTATCTTCCAATACTACCTACCTAGGTAACTGCTTGTAAACACACACACACACACACACACACACACACACACACACACACACACACACACACACACACACACACACACACACACACACACACAAAATTCCATGGAATGCAGACAGAATTTTCCAATGTCCCACAGCTTTCTGTCTGCAATAGAAGCACTGTTGCCACTCTGAATATGGCCAGAGGCCATGCACACCAGTTGCCTTTCACTTGATTTAGCCAAATATAAAGTATCACAGTCATATCTTTCACTTCTACAATGCTTGAGTGATCTAGCCTTCTGAAAGTGGATATCCCAACTTTGTCAACCTACAGTGCAAAATACCCTGTCTTTGATAAGAAATGGGAGATAGGAAGTTCACTCTGGGGATCAAATCAGTAGCCCTGCTAGACAGGGGTCCAAGAAAGTAAATATCTGTGGGAAGCAATAGCCAGGGAATCGTTATGGCTAGGCTTGTATAGGCCCTAGGTCCGATAGCATAGTACCAACCTATGAACCTGAGAACCTATAAATAAAAATACATAAACAATAAATACCACCCACAAGACCTTTAGATCAAAATAAGTAAGACTGTACTTAAACAACAAACAAAACAGTGCTAAAACAGATTAAATATGCAGAGGTCATACTGCACAGGGAATATGTTGAAAATAGTCAGTTATACAGGCAGAATATATACAAAACTCTAATTTAAAGCTAAGTAAGTACTCTAGGTGTCTCTTACTGAAGAAATATTGCATCTCACCATTCTAAGGCAGCAAAAATATTATCAGGCAAAATTCAAAAACAAACCTCTGTGGATGTATCCCAAATAAACACTAAGATTAGACTGTTCTCATGTTTCAGCTCCATTTTAGCTCATCACTCCTGTACACAAATCCAGAAGTCAAACTGCATAATTTCCTTCCCACACAAAACAGATGTAGTTGTATTACCTCAGATTGCATTAATTTACTTCCCACATGGAGGAACAATAAACTAACTACTATTAAACAGGATCTATTGACTGTCTGCATATTGATAGAGGCCCCATTTTACAGATCTGACCAGATACTTCATTGAAGTACACTATAATTGCATTTTATGACCCTTAGTTTTCCTGTTTCAAAACCCTTATGTTAAAACCGGGTCTGATGAAGTTTGAAATTTGTTCAAACGAAAGTGCTAACCGTTTCCTTGCTACTGGAATCATTAAATACTTGGTGTTTTTATATTTCTCAACTTGTGGTTCCTCTCATTTGAACTTTTGAACATTGTTCCAGAGGTGTTTGAACTTCAGCCTTGTGTGTTTTTGTATTAGTTTGGTGACTTTGTGTTTTATCAGTTACACACTAGGATATGCCTCTTCTTCTGAAGAAGCCTCAAATTACAGCCCAACCTCGTAGCTGGAGGCATATTCCGGTACAATGAGTTCTTGGGTATAATTAAAAATGAGCCTTTGAAATGTCTGCTGATAGGCTGGAGTGCTGTATTAGTTTGGTGACTTTGTGTTTTATCAGTTACACACTAGGATATGCCTCTTCTTCTGAAGAAGCCTCAAATTACAGCCCAACCTCGTAGCTGGAGGCATATTCCGGTACAATGAGTTCTTGGGTATAATTAAAACTGAGCCTTTGAAATGTCTGCTGATAGGCTGGAGTGCAGACAACCTTATCATCTATTTTTCCCGATAAGGTCAGTAAGAAGGAGTAGCTTTCATACTGTCATGGGGAACAAACTTCTGATGGTATGCTACATTTTGGTAGTAGGGGTGGGCCATGCCCACATTGTTTCAAGTCTACCAGTTTCTGAAATAATCCTTCAACCTCTTGCTCTTTGAAAGGACCTCTCAGAGGAGATACCCCATGCACACCCACCTAACACTTCTTAGTCTTGATAGTCAGCCCTAAAACAATAGCTAGCAATTCTGCACCCTGTGCCATTCCCTGAAATGATGCCCCCTCAATATTTTAAGTTGATGTTCAAAACAAAATTCTTATTGTACACGAGGAACAAAAAAAGAGTCCTGTCATGCATGAAGAAAATTTAAAATGATCCTCTCTTATTTGAGGATATATTCAGTATTGACTGAAAATGCAACACTGGCATTCATTTCTGAATTCAGGTGATGGACTAAAGATTGAGTGGCAGCTGCCAATCATGGCCAGGGCAGCTTCTCTATTCACCCCACCCTAACTATGCCTCTGCTCAGCCCTGCTTTTTGCAGTGTGCCCAACACATCCTAGATATGATGAGCATGTTCGGCTCACGACCGGCTGTAGGTGGCATCATTCAGCTAAGCAAGGAAATAATCTCCTGCTCCTGACAGGATGCAATATACCAGCGTCTGGAATGTCACTGGAGCATTCTTCATTCCAAAGCATTTTTGGTAACTCAAACCACCCAAATAGGGTCACAAATGCTGATCTCTCCTTGACTGTGGGTGGAAAAGGTTACCTCCCAGTAATCTTTAATCAAGTCAACATTGATTAGATTGATTAGATTGTTAACCCAATGCAGGTGTTCAAAGCTGCTCCCAGCTTTCTTTGGTACCAGTACCACTAATGAGACCCAGAGACTGTTGGATTCCTGAACTACCTCCATTTCCAACAGGTCCTGCAGTTTCTATCTCAAGATTTGCCTCTCTCTTTCAGGTATCCTCTAAGGGGAGTGTTTGATGATCCACTGAGGTCCTGTGTCCACATGATGCTTCAGCAGGTGGGTATATCCTGGTTTACCAGTAAACACATCCTCAGATTCCTGCAGTACTGCTCAGATTTCCTGAATCTGGCTGGGGTTAACTTTTGGGACAGTGTTACTCCATCCACTGAGGTGTCATACTAAGCCTCGCTAAGAAAATCTACAATGGGATATTCCTCTGATTCCTCCTGCAACCTATTGCAGATACTAAGCTTCAGGGTCTTCTCTCCTGATGTGGCTTTATCATATTAACATGGTAGAGTTTGTGCTTCTGCCTCCAGGCTGGCAACTCTGCCATATATTTAACATCAACCCTTTTTTTCCCAGTGGTAAATGGACACTCCCATGCTGCTTACAACATGTTTTGTCTAGCAGGAATAAGCACCATCGCCTATTGGCCAGCAGAATACTCTCTGACTCTGGCTGTCCCATCATGCCAGACATTTTGCTGCTTTGTACCTGTGCTAAATGCTTCTAGGCCATTCCTTATACTCTCCCTAAGCTTAGCCCGAAGGTTTAGGACACACTCGACATAAGACTCCTTGTGGAAATAATACTTATCCTCTAATTTATCACTATTTAAATCCAGCGGCACCTTACCATACAACTATACAACAGATGAAAGTGTGAAAGACCTTTGGATTTCTGGGCTCCTCTGTGTATGCAAAGAAAAGATGGGCACAAACATCACTAGCATGTCTGTAGATTTGATATAAAGTTGGCATCTCTATCATCCTGAAAATGTCTAGCAAAGCCTTTACTACCTCATGTGCTTCAATGGAAGATGGAGTCACTTTTCTTTGCAAATCTAGTAGCATAGTCCACCAATACTATAAAATTGTTCTTCCTGTAGAATATGGGATACCCAGAGGTCTCATAATATCCATAGCTACCCTCTGAAATGGCTCTCGAATAACAAACAAAGGCATCAAAGTGACCTTTGCTTTGTCTCCAGCTTTGCCAACCCTTTGGCATTGCTCACAGGTCCTGCAGTACCTTGTTGAATCCTTTGCAATCCCTGTGCAATAAAACTTCTGCACAAGTTGTTCTTTCAGTACAGTGTATGCTCATATGGCCTGCAAAAGGAATATATTGGGCTATGACCACAAGTGCTTCTTATTAAGCCCTTGATACTACTGATGACTGCATTACCTCTCCCTCTAGCGTTCCTTAAGAGGTCTATTCCTTATACAGCAATCCTTTGCCCCAGTATACCAATTCCCTCTGTCCTTGAGTATATGGAGCCTCCTTTGCCATCTCCCTCAAATCCTGTAAAGTAGGATCTGAGAATTAAGCCTTCCTTAACTCATTTTAGAGCCCCTCCTCATATACCCTTCCAAGGGTACTTTACCCATGAGAAAGGGAATTAAAAATCTGACTGCCTCCCTCTTTATACTGACAAAAAGGTTTGGTACTGACTTGATCTTCTGGTCTTTGACTTCACCCCTCCCCATGACTCACATGTCTGTGGTGAAGGATCAACATCACCTTTTGAAGCTTGCACTCCTTTGCTTTCTCTTCTGCCTCCAGCCACTGCATTTTACTGCTGTGAGTTCCAGATGCCTCATTTCCAGGTGGTCTTTGAGGTCCTCATGGAATGGAAGTAGTCTTTTGACTGTCTCTTACAAACCCACAACTCTTGCTAGGCTATTTTCTGGTTGCCTTCCACCTGTACAGAAAGCTGATGATATCTCCTTTTTGGTCATATTAGCATGATGGATTCCTTTTGCTTTATACTTCCTTGTCAGCTGTGCCACATAATTGTCAGAAGAGCTAATTTTGGACCATTCCCAAACAAAACTGATTAAAGTAACTGCTCTCTAAAACAAACATCTACATATTTTATCTTGTGGCTGATAGAGTATGCCAACATCTTGGATAACAAGCTTTGGGTAGAATAAGTTCAGTTCTAGTATCTGCACCAAATGCCACCAATCTGACAAAGATAGAACAATTGCCACCAACTGCCACATGATGGCCTGATACTGCCAGTAATATGTGATGAATAACTGTCCCTGATGAGTTTTGAATTCCAACATTGCCAATCAGAGTGCCACCTAGGTATGTCAGAGAAAAGGGTTACAGTCCTGCAATCCACTCCACTCTCCCAAATAAGTCTCATAGCTACCAGAGGCATGGTCCCTTGAGGAAAAAGAAAAACACTGGTGCCAACAGGTTAAGGCAAAGAAAATCACACACAAATCTAATTCAATAACAAATTTCCCAAATACGACCAGGCCTCAAGAACATAAAGGGAATATGCACTGCTGTTTTGGGTATGGGCTTCCAATATCCATACACAGACTAGGACTGCACACTGATCCTTTACAGATTTGAGTCTTTGGCCTAGCATTCCAGACCCCTTTCCCAACCCACTGTCTGTAGATTACAGTGTTTTCCATTGTCCCTTATCCATGGGATCTGTTTTGCAAACAAACAATAAGTTACACACACACTTCCTGGGGAAGCCTGTTAGACTTCTCCAGTTTCTTACAGCTTTCTTCCTGGCATGGTAGTTTTGCCAACACTTTATATATGGCCAGAGACCTTGCACACCAGTTATCTGGCATTCTTGATTTTGCCAAATGTAAAGTCTAAAAATTCATATATTTCACTAGTAGAATACTCAAGTGATATAGCTTCAGGAGATGGATACCCCAACTTTGTCAGCCATCTATGGTTTGTACCCCCTACACAGGTAATAAGTAAGAATGAATAAATTATATATATCAACCACATTATCATTAGAAGTGAATAAATGAGACTTTACATAAGCAATAAAGAAGGTAGTGCTAATACAGGTTAAACGTGTAGAAGTCAAACAGTGCACAGAGAATATGAAAATAACTTTTAGTTACAGACAGAATATGTACAGAAAAATCTTACAGCTCAATAAGTACTCTAGCTGTCTCCTACTGAAGACATTACTGGCTGTAAATATCCTAAGTTGTAAGTTAGCAAAAATATTTCCTACCAGAATTAAAAAAACTCTTCACAGACATGTCTGAAGTAAGGACTAAAACTAGAGTGGTCTCTTGTTTCAGATCCAATTATATGTTCATTTTAGCTCATCACTCTTGTGCAGGAACACACAGGTAAGCAGGTGACATCATTTCCTTTCTCACACAAAAACAGGTGAAATTAATTTATGCCAGATTACATTAGTTTCTTTCCCACATAGAAGTACAATGGCCTATAATAGCCTGTCTGCATGTTAATGGCCGCACCCTTTTACAGTTCTGGCTAGCTACTTCTCTGAAGTATGTTTTAATTACATTTTCTGACCCTTGGTTGTGTGATTTAATTATGCAAGCAATTAAGTTCTTCCTGTGAAACCATAGCAAGTTACATTTTATAGTTCAATTACATTTTTCATACAGTCAGTTGCATCTGCTTTTACATATAAAACAAGAAAGGTCTCATATTCTCAAGCTATGTAAAGCATGCATATTGCTTTATAAATGTATTATCAATATGAAATAAGATGAAAAATAACTTGTTTAAATACATTTTCTCTAGGGTAGCACCACATGTATAAACAAAAATTTGCAGAATGCCTTTTTTTGATAAAGTAGAAAAAAGATTGCAATATGCAGAATTACTTGTACTGTTTAACTAGTACATGTAAATGAGATCTGCAAAAAGGCATACATTTAGTTTCTGCAACCAGAGTAACTTCTTCTATTAGAAGAATATTTTCAAAGTTTCCAATGTTTTCTTATAGCAAAGAAGATGTTTCTAAGATTATACATGTTTGAGAAGAGAGTGTGGATTTTGATAAACAAATTGGTATTGGTAATCAAAAGATTGTTAAAGGTTCTCTATGCAATTATGAGGTCACCATAAGCAGTTATAGTGGAAAAAAAGAGCTGACTCTGTGGCATAGAAGGATTAAGGCTTAACTGTTAAGCAGATGACCCATGTTCAACTAACAGCCATAACAGTGGAATGAACTGATGAAGGAGAGTGATGAGACTTTACATGGCCTTCTTGGTCAGATAGAAGGGGCGTGTGGCATGCTGGTGCTGCACTCAGTCGTGGGCTGCAGTGGTGGTACCAGGGTTGTGTAGATGGACAATGCCAATTAGGTTGTAGGGTACCAGAGAAGCATGTCAGAACATACGCAGGGTAGTCTCCCTCACAGCCTCATCGCCCACTCACCTACATCACTAAACCTGGTACAGTGGGGGAATCATATGGCTTTCAAGAAAACACATTTTGGGGTGAATCATGCTGTTATGGTGTAGGTGTAGGTTTTCATCTCCTGTCAGACTTCTCTAATATTGCTAAATTGACCTCTCTTCCACCAAAAGCATCTTCTGGTCTGGAGAGTTTCTACTGGAGAGAGAAAAAGAGAGAATGTAAAATTTGAGACGGATCAGTGGTCAGTACCATCACTGGCCAGTACCAGGTGGTTCAGCCACTAGAGAGACTCCTAACAAATTGGAGCAAAGAGAAGCATGTATTCTAAAAAGTCTGTGAGTGGTATATGGACATGGTATCAGATGGAGTCACAAACTAGCAGATAATATTGACTGTTATTGATGAGTGCCCCACCTATGTGGAATGGACAGAGCTGTCCTGTGACATTAACAGTGCTGCTGGTACAGACAAGATCTTCACTTCACTTAATGTCATGCAGCCTAGAACATGTAGCTTGATTTGTAGTTTGAAAGTATGAGGAAAAGCTGTAATCTAAGTGTTGGATGGAAAGACAACTGGCTGAATGTACTAGTAAGGTTGTTAGCAAGCTTATTCAAGAGCACAATGTTTTATACCATGTTAACAACTGTTGGTTCAAATAAAAGTTTTGTACAAAGTGCTGTAAGCAGGGACATACTGGCAGGATGAGTAAATTGCAACAAGTTAACTCATTAACACCTATGTGGTATGGAATGTCACACCTCTAGCAGTCTACACACAGTTTGCATTCCAGAGCATTTTCTGTGTAAATAAGTCCCTTCCAGGGGTCGGGCCTCAGAACACCCCTGGGCTGGCATTATTTCCACAATAACACACACCCTGTTGGGCGCTATTGCCTGCATAATGTACACAATCCCCAAATTATATTTTCACATACAAATTCTAATATCTTGGAAAATGTGCAAGCTAGATATATCTTGTTAGAACACTTTTATTAACCATGCATAAGCTTTCACATGATGACAATAATAAGTGTCTGTTTATTGAGATACTTACAAAAATTTGAAATATGCTTAATTGCATAATTAGCAAAACAAATAATGCTAAATATCTCTCAAGTTATGCAACTTATAGTGCAAATATCAAAGATAGTTTTCTTCAACAACATCTAAGGTTTAACCTGAAGTCATGCAACAGTTTGTAAGTCACTTGTTTCTTGATGCATTAAGTACATATGGAAACACTGTATATTTTCATAACTATTAAGAAACAGCTAGCAATATGTCGGGTACAGTGTGATATGAATGGACATTGAAAATTAATTTTCCAGTCTTCTACTATGGCATATCACACCATACCCCTCAATAACATGTAGGGCTTTCAGTTATGAAAATATGAACACAAATATGAAAATATTAATAATAAGTGACAAATATGAGTGGTGCAGTGGTAGCGTTGTCACCTCACAGCAAGAAGTTCTCTGGCTCGATTCTTGGCTGGGGTGCCTTCTGTGTGAAGTTTGCATGTCCTCCCAGCATTTCATAGGTAGGTACTAGGCTCACCATATTGGACAAGGAGAAGATCACAGTTCATAGGTTCATAGGTAGGTACTAGGCTATTGGCCCTAGGGCTTATATAAGCCTAGCCAAACAGTACCCTGGCTTTCGCCACCCAAGAAAATTATTTTCCTGTGCCCCTGTTGAGCAGAGCCACAGAAGTGATCCCTGGGGTGAATTTCCCATTTCCCATCCAACCATCAAGATTTTTCTTGAAGAGTGCTAATGAGGAGCTCTGTTTGACATAGATAGGTAGTCTGTTCCAGAGTATGGGAAGTCTCTAGGACAGGCATCTATCCCTTCAGCATGTTCTGTTTATTGTGGTAACAAGGTTTAGGTCCCTAGAGCATGTAGCTCGGAGGGACTGGGATTTCTTTAAGTGGAGGATGTCCAACAGCTCTGGGTTTGATATAGCTTTGTATGTTAGGCAGAGGTTGCCTCTGAGTAGGTGATATGCGACGGAGTAAGGCTGGTGTTTTTTGAGTCAGCCTCCATAAGGCATCTGTTTGAGGCCAGTAATCCTCTTTGTGATGTATTTTTGTGGCCTTTCCAGCTGTTGTAGATGTCTTGTGAGGTACATACCAAAAAGGGTATTGTACTCTATAATGGGTCTAATGAGTGATGAGTAGAGGGGAACAATGACCTCTTTTTTTCTGGATGACAAACCTTTTGTGATGAGGTGTGCCATGTAGAAGGATTTCCTGACCACTGTGGCGATGTGATTATCAAAGGAGAGACTACTGTCCACCTGTGTCCCAAGGTCTCTAATCACACTTTTGGTGTTAAGTAGACTACTACCTATGTGGTAGTTCATGGGTACAGAGTTTTTACCAAAGGGGATGACAATGCACTTTTTGGCATTGAGCTTGAGACCATGGCTTTGATACTAGGCATCTGTCTCAGTGAGGCCCTTTTGTAGGATGTCCACATCGTTAGGAGTTTCGATTATGGCTCCTAGTTTGTAGTCATCTGAAAATGTAGTTAGCCAAAGACCTTCTATGTTAGCCTGTACTTCAGAGAAGTAGATACCAAACAGGAGAGGACCCAGGACTCAACCCTGTGGTACTCCACTTGTCAATGGGCTGAAGTCTGATTTGGAGTTTGCTACTTTCATAGTGTAGGTTCTGTCATTTGTCTGGAGCATTTCTCCCTGGGTCTCTGCTGAAAATTGGCTTTGTTCCAAGTCAGACTTTCCCAGTTAACAAATGTTAAATAAAAATACAATCAATTTCTCTACTGCAGCACATCCTATATTAAGAATTTTAGTGTCATTTTGTTAATAACTCTTTGCATGTTCTAATCCTGCCTACTAGATTCATAGGCTCATAGTTTGGTACTAGGCTATCAGCCCTAGGGCTTATACAAGCCTAGCTATAACAATTCCCTGGCTATTTCTTCCCACACTATTTACTTTCCTGGACCCCTGTCTATCAGGGCGACTGATGTGATCCCTGAGGTGAATTTCCTTTCTCCCATCCAATCGTCAAGGTTCCTTTTGAAGAGGGCCAAAGAGGCACTCTGCTTGACATGTATGGGCAATCTATTCCAGAGTCTGGGAAGTCTCTGGGTCAGGAACCTATCCCTCCAGCATGTTTTGTTTATTGTGATGACAAGGTTTAGATCCCTGGAGCGTGTGGCTCTAACGGATTGGGATTTCTTTAAGTGTAGCATGTCCAACAGCTCTGGGTTTGACATGGCCTTGTATGTTAAGCAGAGATCGCCTCAGAGTAGATGATATATGATAGAGTATAGCTGGAGTTTTTTAAAGGCGGTCAGCGTAGGGCATCTGCTTTAGGCCTGTGATTCTTTTAGTGAGGTATTTCTGCGGCCTTTCCAGTTGTTGCCGATGTCTTGAGAAGTACATACCAAATGGGGCATTGTATTCTATAATGGGTCTAATGAGGGATGAGTACAGTGGGACAATGACCTCCTTTTTCTGGATGAAAAGCCCTTAGTGATGAGGTGTGCCACATAGAAGGATTTCCTGACTGTTGTGGCGATGTGGTTATTGAAGGTGAGACCACTGTCCACCTGTGTCCCTAAGTCTCTTATCACAATTTTGGTGTTTAGTGTACTGCCACCTATATGGTAATTCATGGATACATGTTTTTTCCCAAAGGGGATAACTATACATTTCTTGGAATTGAGCTTGAGCCCATGGCTCTGGCACCAAGCATCATAATGGCTCTCAGTTTGCAGTCATCTGCAAACTTTGTTAGCCAGAGTCCCTTAGTGTTGGCCTGTACTTCAGAGAAGTAGATGCCAAACAAGAGCGGTTCCAGGACTGAACCCTGAGGTACTCCACTTGCACTTGTCTGGAGCTGGATTTGGAGTCGGCTACTTCTACAGTGTGGGTTCTATCAGTAAGCCAGTTAGCAACCCATTGGGTGACGTAGGGATTAATGCCCAGCTTAGTAAGTTTATCTATGATTCCAGAGTGGGGGGTGGTGTCAAAGGCCTTGGCAAGGTCTAGATAGGCTGTGTGGACCACCTTACCCTTGTCCATGGCTCTGGAGACTGATGCGAAGAAGTCAATCAGGTTCAGGAGACAAGATCGGCCCTTCACGAACCCAAACTGGGTGGGGTCCAGTGTTTGAAGGTTGCCAATGTCTTTGTTTATAAGTTCCATGATAATACGCTGCATGGCCTTGCAGATAAGGCTTGTCAGACTGATGGGATGGTAGTTTCCGGGATCCACGGTGGATCCCCCCTTGTGGAGTGGGTTAACTGTAGCTCTGCGCCACTCAGTGGGCATGAAACCTGAGGTGAGGCTATGATTAAACATGACACTTAGGTGAGGTGCCAGTTCATATTGTAGTTCATGTAGTACACAGCCCGGGATGTCATCTGGTCCCATGGATGCTGTATTCTTAGCTTTGGAGAGTGTGTTTTTTACCTGTGTGTCCATTATTACCGGAATTTGGCAATCTTCCGATATTGAGATGGGCCATTTAGGGGGTGAGAGGGGGTGAAGTTGGCACTCAATCGATCTGCCAGGATATTGGCAATATCCTTGGGATCAGTATATTTAATGCCATTCTGTTTTAGCTCAGAGCAGATCTGAGCATTGCCATTTAGATTCTTGACATAGTTATAGAATGCCTTGTGGTTGTCTTTGGAATCTTTGGCAATTTTATTTTCACAACTAGCTTTGGAGGATTTTATGAGGGATCTCAGTTTCTTACTGAGGCTGGTAAGGGAGTTTTTTGCATCCTGGGATTTTCCTCTTTTCTGCAACAGTTTCTTCCTTTTGTTGTAAAGTTTGTTTATGGCAGGGGACCACCAGATTGGCTTCCTTTTTTGGATGAGAGCATCTTGGTTCTATTTGGGATGGCACGATTCATGCATGAGTGGATGTGCTCGTATAGTGCCTTAGTGTAGGATTCAGCAGTTGAACTTTCAGTTCCCATCTGCATGGGTGTCATGAAGTTTGTCACTTCTGACTTGAGTAGCTTGAAGTTGGCTTTGGAGAAGTTTTTTTATGGAGGTTTCCTTACTGGGGGGTGGGGGTGGGATGTGGATGTTAAGGGTGATTAGCTTATGGTCAGACCTGACTAATGAGGGGGTGACCATAGGTGTGGAGCATCGATTTTCCATGTTGGTAATTACCAGGTCTAGGATATTGGAGCCCCTGGTGAGACTATGGATTAGTTGATCCAGGG
The DNA here is from genome assembly GCF_019279795.1 of Protopterus annectens. Taxonomy (NCBI): domain Eukaryota; kingdom Metazoa; phylum Chordata; order Ceratodontiformes; family Protopteridae; genus Protopterus; species Protopterus annectens. The sequence continues at coordinate 1,086,316,855 of NC_056733.1, read as the reverse complement.
AGTTGGAATTTATGAATTCCAAGAAACGTTGGGCAAAGGTGTTGGTACATGAGTAGTTTTCCCAGTTAATGGCAGGGCAGTTAAAATCACCCAGTATTAGGGTGTTTGGTTCTATCTTAATATTTTCTAGTATGTTTAGAAAGGTGTAGCGAGAATCTTGGTGTATGGTGGGGGATCTGTAGCAAGCTACAGTTTGGATTGCAGTCTTACCTAGTGTTAGTTGCACCTGGAGAATTTCAGACGCATTGTGTTGGGCAACTAGCCTGGTGGTGTGAATATCCTTGGTGAATATTGACACTCCTCCACCTTTAGTGTTTCGGTCCTGGTTTGGTGGCCGAAAAGTGTGGTAAGAGTTGTAGCCTGGTATTGCAGAGGTGCTCTCTGGAGCCTTACCTTGTAAGTTACATTCCTGACCTTATTGCTAAAGTACTGCTGTTTATTGTGGGGACTGTTTTATTAATTTTGCAAGCTTTTTATGTGTTTTATTTTTACTTGAAGTATAGTCCATTTAACACCATAGACGTGATTAAGATGGAGCATGTAACTCACAGGATTGAAGGGGTTTGAATAAAGAATTCATAAATCAATTAAGAAAAGTTTTTTTATGAATAAGCATGACTGTGAATGTGAACATAACAATACTGCAGGAGAAAGCTTCAGCATATCTTACTTATGTTGAAGAGTGTAGCTTGGATAAGGGACAGGTATTATATAACAAGTATGGATCAGTGATCTACCAGATTTAACAAACAAAAGTAAAAAAAAAATATTTTAGAACATAAACTTCAAACCATATGCTATATCTTTCATTTTTGAAAGGGGGTTAGTCATAGCTTACTTGGGAGAAAACAGTGAGTGAGGCAGTGATAAGGCGTGCTTTCAATTACAGCTAAAGGCTGAGCTGAGGAGCTATGTAAACAGACACAGAGGCCAGTGACTGCTCATGGTAAAAATAATTGGTTAAGGCAGCAGACATAAGAGAGGTTGACGTTTGTTAAAATAATTGGAGGTGTGACAAGAACATGACTGTAAACAGTGTAAAACGAAGGCTTAAGAAATCAGGATCAAAACGTTTCTAAATCATATACCTGCTAAGGACAATTTAAAGTCTAATGACTTGCAAACATCATTTTGCTTTAAATATTCAATTGAGCTGAAATGGTATTTTGACGTTTGGGTGTGTGCTGCTGAAATATTTGTATTACTTCCTTGTGTGTGAGTACCTTGGCTTAAAGCCAACAAATTACGTCATCTGCTTCTTTGCTAACATGCTTGTTTTCAGCCTTTATTTCTGGCGTTGGCCTTTAGCTCAGTGGTTACTTCGCATTTATCTTACACTTACTACGACTAGTGAAAAGACCTGGCCCAGGTTTGATACCTGAGTCCCTGTAACCACGGGTGCTGTCCAGTGCCTTTTGCCACCTCACAAATAATACTTTTTTATAGCAAACCAGTTAACTTGCTCTGCTTCTTATAGTGAAAAAGTGCTAAATGCTAATCTGTAATAGAAAGAGTGGCAATTCATTAGGGTTAACAATTTTATTCTGCCTTTTATAACTAATCTGATATTCTACCTATTTTGAATTTTAAGAGCTGGTTCCTGTAGCACCCTACCTTATTTACCTACTACACCTCTACGGGTTTTCAAGGATCATAAAGGTCTTTACTGACAAGAGTTATTATAAGTCCCTGACAGTTAGCATCACCCATCAGTGGTCTTTACTGACTAAAGTGATGATAACCCCTCACAGTTAACTCCATATAGGGGTGGTCTTTACTGACAGGAGTGCTGATAATAATCCCTCACATTTAACCCCTTTCAGGAGTGGTCTTCACTGATAGGAATAATAATAATCCCTCACAGTTAACCCCTCCCAGTGGTGGTCTTCACTGACAGAAGGGATGATATCTCTTCACAGCTAACTCCACCTAGCGGTGCTCTTTATTGACAGGAGTGGTAATAATAGGTTCATAGGTATGTACTAGGCTAATGGACCTGTAGCCTTTACAAGCCTAGCCCATAGGATTACCCTGGCATCTTGCCACGCGACCTTAGTTCCCAGTGCCTCTGTCGAATAAAGCCACTGGCGTGATCCCTGGGGTGAATTTTCTATTTCCCATCCACTCATCAAGATTTCTGTTGAAGAGGGTCAGCAAGGTGCTCCTCTTGACATGTATGGGAAGTCTATTCCATAGCATGGGCAGTCTCTGGGTTATGAACCTGTCCCTCTAGCATGTTTGTTGATTGTGGTAATGAGGTTGAGGTCTCTGGAGTGTGTGGTGTGGAGGGATTGGGATTTCTTTAGATGTAGCATTTCTAACAGAGCTGCGTCAGACATGGCTTTGTTAGTCAAGCAGAGATCGCCTCTAACTAGGCGATATGAGCCAGAGAATAGTTGGAGTTTTTTAAGTCTGTCCATGTAGGACAGATGCTTAAGGCCTAGGATCCTCTTTGTGAGGTACTTTTGCGGCCACTCCAGTTGTTGCATGTGTTTAGTGAGGTACATGCCAAATGGGGTATTGTACTCAATGATTGTCCTAATGAGGGAAGAGTAGAGGGAGACAATGACCTCTTTCTTCCTGGATGCAAAACCCTTAGTAATGAGATGTGCCACATAGAAGGACTTTCTAACCACAGTGGCAATGTGGTGGTCAAAAGAGAGGTTGCTGTCAACCTGTGTTCCAAGATCTCATATAATGCCTTCTGTGTTCAGTGGACTACCAGTGAAGTGGTAATTCATAGGAACTGAGTTTTTCCTAAAGGGGGTGATGACACATTTTTTGGCATTGAGCATTGAGGCCACGGTTCTGACACCAGTCGTTGGTCTCAGTGAGGCCTTTCTGTAGGATGTCAACATTACTTGGGGAGTTACTAATAGCTCCCAACTTGCAATCATCTGCAAACTTTGTCAGCCAGAGTCCCTTCGTGTTGGTCTGGACTTCAGAAAAGTAGATACCAAACAGGAGATGACCCAGGACCGAACCCTGTGGGACTCAACTTGTGACTGGTCGGCAGTCTGATTTGGAGTCAGCTACTTTCACACTGTGGGTTCTACCTGTGAGCCAGTTTGTAACCCACCTAGTGATATAGGGGTTGATGCCTAGCTTAGTGAGTCCCTCACAGTTAACACCTCCCAGGGGTGGTCTTCATTGGCAGAAGTAATAATCCCTCACAGTTAACTCCAGCCAGGGCTGGTCTTTACTGACAAGTGTGGTGATATTCCCTCACAGTTAACCCCTCCCAGGGGTGGTCTTCACTGACAGGAGTGATGGTAATCCCTTACAGTTAACCCCTTCCAGGGGTAGCCTTCACTGACAGGAGTGATGGTCATCCCTTACAGTTAACCCCTTCCAGGGGTGGCCTTCACTGATGGAATGATGATAATCACTCAGTTAACCCCATCGGGGGAGGGCTTCTCTTCCCTTCTCTCTAGATAATGCAGCCTTTCGTGCTTTGTTTTAATGCCCCTATTCTCATAAACAAAGCTTAGACAGAACTTTTGGAATTACACATCAGTTTCCAGAATGTAACCCCTCTCCTTCCAAGTGCAGCTCCTACCCACAGAAAAACCATAAGTATTGGATATTTCTGAGCAACAGGGAATTGTGCAGCAACAAAGTGAAAGTGCATCACTGACAATGTGGTAGAATAACATATAATATGGAACACTACTGCAGAGAAAAACTGCTCAACCTAGTGCAATAACAGACAAAACAGACCACAAGTGTAAACATCCAGAATAATAACAGGATTGTTTTATCACAGATTATAACAAGGTGATACTAAGTTATGTGCAGAATGTGAAAGGGGAGCCCTTTATGATGGCATGGCAGAGGGCACCCTGATTTCCCCTCTGCCTGTTCCCCGGACACATCCTATTAACATTTCTCTGCATGTAGTGCCCTGGTCCACTTGAGGCATGCCAGATAGGTATGGGGATGATGGAGTGGAAGCTCAGATAGGGGAATGAGAACATGGCTGAAGGTAGATGTCTGCAGGGCAAAAAAAAAAAAAAACAGTGGTAACATATGTACTGGTAGTATGTGTGGTCTGTAGGGATTAGCAGTTCTGAACATGTAAGCACAGTGAAGCAGGAACCAAACTGGAAAGTTTTCAGTCTTATTAGTCTTGGAGTTCGTGCATTGTACACAGTTCTGAACATGACATACCATATAGGAAGAAGAGAGCATTTTATTAGGTGCATAGGAAAGGTCATTATAGTAAATATTGGACAAAGGGTGTATAGTGTTCCCGGGGTACAGACAACCTGATCTGCAAATCTCATTCCTGTCCCAAATACACAGTGACATTTTGAAGGATTGTAGATAACAGGCATGGGTGTCAGTACTGTTGTCCTTTTCTGAGTGTATGGAGTAGAAGAGCAGAGTGGGCTAGCATCACGTCAGTGGTGTCCCAGTATCCCCCAGACACAAAGTTTGGTATTCATTGCTTGCAGGGAGTCATTGATGGGGTGACCAGAATACACACTGCCCCTTAAATCGGATAGCTAAAAACAGCCGTACAACACAGCTGTGAATGTTATAGGTCCACAGGTATTTACTAGGCTAACCACAAGGGCCTTTTTAAGCCTAGCCATGCATCCCAAATGTGACAAGTTCTGGTACCCTTGATAAGAGTAAGCAGGGGCTTGGGCGATGAAACATTTATGGGCTGCCTGTGTTCATTAGAGACACAAGTGCCAAACCAGGGATGAATTTCCTGTTCCCCATTTAATTGCCCAAGTTCCACTTGAATTGGGTTAGGGAGGAACTCTGTTTCACATAGATGGAGAGTCTGTTCCAGAGAAAGGTACTCTTTGGAATACATAGCTGTCTGTCCAGCAGGTTCTATTTATATCATAGGCAAGTTTTAATCATAGGCAAGTTTTAAGTATTTAGAATGGGTAATTCTGGTGCTATTTGTTTTGTGGATATGCAGGAGGTCCATCAGAGTGGGGTCTGACAATGCCTTTTATACCAGGCATAGATCTCACCTCAACAACCTGTAGGAGAGGCAGAACACAGGGATAGGGCCTTGAGGTGGTCTATACAGAAAATGTTATTTATGTTCTGTATTCTTTTAGTGAGGAACCTATGTGGATGTTCCAGTTGTTGGATATGCCTGGTGAGGTACATAACAAAGAGGGCATTGTATCAATGATAGGTCTGATAAATGCCAAATACAGTGGAACAATGATTTCCTTGGACCCAGATGCCATGGCTTTGTTTATAAGTTGCACAATGTATAATGATTTCCTTACTGTTGTAGGCACATGATGGTCAAAGTCTAGATTACTGTTTATGTGTGTCCCCAAATCCCTGTATACAAGTTCAACTCTTAGGGGTGTGTTGTCAATATAATAGTTACCAGGGGTGGATGTCATCCTAAAGGATACTATTATGCATTTTTTGGCATTTAGTTTTAGTCCATGACTCTGACACCAGTTATTTATCTGTGTCATCCCTTCCCGGAGAACATCTGTGTCGACTGGGGGAGTCTATGACTCTCCTAATGTGCAATCTTCTGCAAATTTAGTCAGCCAGAGACTATAGACATTGGCCTTGACTTCATAGAGGTAAATGCCTTAAAGGAGCAGTCCCAGGACCAGTCCCTGAGGGACTCCACTTGTGACTGGCTTCTTTGTAGAGGTGGACTCTTCCGTTCTATTTTCCTGGGTCCTTTCTGTGAACCAGCTGGCTGTTCACTGGGTGACATAAGGGTTTATACCTAACCTCTTGAGTTTGTCAACAATGCTTAAGAGGGTATTGTGTCAAATGCCTTGGCCAGGTGAAGGTAGGCACTGTGAACCATTTTCCCTCATCCATTGCTTTGGTGACATTCTCAAAGAAGTCCGCCAGGTTGAGTAGACACAACCTGCCCTTGATGAAACCAAATTGGGTTGGGTCCAGTGTTTGGTGGTTTCCTATGTCATTATTTATTTTTTTAAATAAGAAACAACTTTATTAAATTATCACATATGACATGGGCAATCATACATTTATATAAATGAAAGCAAATCATATTGACAATTTTATTTGCAGACATTATACATCGTAAACCATATTGACATAATTTTAGTTGCAAAGTTATAAATCACTTATAATCTATCCAGTCAGTGTCAGTCAAACGTTACATAGCTCATTCAAAACCTGCCTTCTTTTAAACCTCGTTCCTCCTCGGCATTTATTGTTCCCACAATTCCCATTTCTTTCTATGTAATTTGCTCCTACCCTTTTCTAAACATCCCAATTCCAGTTGTTTTATCTTTGTTACTATATTGACTACTTCTAGTAAAGTCCATTTAAACTTTGATTTCCATTTTGTATTAATTGCTTTTTGGCAGCCACCATAATTAGACTCAGCAAGGCCTTAATATGTCTAGGCAATTCTGATTCTGTACCACAGGTTGCTCACCCTGTATCTCTGACAGAGCAGTCTGCAGGGAATCTTTAAAGTCTGCCAACTCATAAAACTCCCAGAAAATATATTCCCATTTACCTAGTTCTTCCCCATCACATTTCATTTTCTGTCTACACAAGGAAAAAGTCTTTGGAGTCTACTTGGGGTATAAAAATACCTATGTAAGCACTTCCAATCAAAGATCCTTAATCTTCTGGACTTTGTTGCATATTTGAGAGATTCCACTAGATTCTACTAAAAACACTCTACCATTGCTGGTCTTTCACTTTGGATTCCCTATTTGTTTTTCTTTGCCTATATTCTGATATCAATCATTGATAGGGAAGGCAATCTCTAACCTTCAGCCCAAATAAATTCTTGCCCTGTTCCCATTCTATTACCTTTTCCCCTCTAATTATTTGTTCCCAATACCTTGGATCTTTTGCTAGTTTTCTCCAATATATTCCATCTCCCTATTCCCAATTGTGTGTATCTCCAATTGCAGTCATCCCTGTCAGCAGAATCTTCTTTCTCCATTGTTGTATTGGCTAGTTCATAGAATACTTTCTTCTACTTTGTGAATATAATATTCTGTATGATTATTGTTATTCTCTTTAAGGATCTGCATCCAGAATCTCAGTCTCTTCTTGTTTCTTGAGCCCCCCCTTTTCATCATCACCCCTTTCAACTTTGAATTATAGGTTCCTGCTTGTGCTATATGTATAGGAGCCTTAAGTGTGTAGCTGTGAAATACCCCTTCAAGTTGGGTAATCCCAAACCATCTTGTTCAGTTGCAAGAATCAGCTTATCCCACTTGACTCTTGCCATCTTCCCCTCCCAGATAAAATTATTCAGCTCTTCATTAATTATTGTCCACAAGTTCTCCTCTGGTTGACAAAAATATGCCTGACCTATGTATAAAACTAAAGGGACTAAAAACATTTTAGCTGTTTATATCTTGCTATCCATATCCTTATCCATATAAAAGAGCTTCCAATTTGTCAGTATTTGTATTATCTTTTGTTATGTGCTTCCCACATATCCTTTGGTGCTGCACAAGAATACTTTTTAAGTCTTACTTTTAAGTACTCCATCTTATCATGTCCCCATAAATATGGATATTGCTGAACCATTTTGTGTGTGAGTACATCATTTACGGCAATTGCCTTCACTTTAGCTTCATTAATTTTGTATCATGAAAATATCTGAAACTACCTCAAAATGTTCCATAACAATGAAATGCCTTTTCTGGTTTTATCAGGTATAAATAATATCATCTGCAAACAGAACCAGTTTTTCTCGACTACCATACCAATTATTTCCTTGAATTTCTGAGTTTCTTATTTTCTTTGCCAATGATTTTAAATACAATGCAAATAACAAAGGGGAAAGTGGACACTCCTGCCTGGTTCTTCTGCTCAAACACAAATTACCAGAGAGGAACCAACCCACTTTAATTTTCACCTCTGATCCCTCATATATCCTCCTCATCAACCTTATAATTTTATCAGGGTATGCAAATGCTTCAATTGCCATGATCATAGAGTGCCTGCTTAATCTGTCAAATACTTTCTCTGCATTAAGACTCACCAACAACAGTGGTATTTTCTTACATTCAGCTTCCCTCTGGATCATCAATGTTCTGCTAATATTGTCAAATGTTTGCCACCCCTCCACAAAACCACATTGATTCATATCTATCAATTTTGGCATTACCTTTGCTATTCTTTTAGCCAGTATAGGCACAGACACTTAATAATCATGGTTTAGGATTGAAATGAGCCTGTATGAAGCTGGACCTGATAGGTCTTTACCCTCTTTACATATTGCGGTCACCAGTGCTTTCTTCCAGGATGTTGGCGTTTCTCCTCTTAAAATACTGTTAAACAAAACCTTCCAGATCTTTATCAGTTTTTTCCTTCTAGCTTCCAGACTTTCACAGGAATACTATCTATACTTTGGGACTTTCCTATGGATTGGTTATACACCACCATTTTTTTTATCTCATCTCCTCCTATCTATTAGTAATTGAGCCTCATCTATCAATAACCTTGACATATTTAATTATTCCATAAATGTTTCCATTTGTATGTTTTCTTGATCTCCACATCTCTCTGCTTTATACAGACTTTTGAAAAAATTCCAAAATATTCATAGTACTTCTACAGGATCTCTTGTTATCTTCCTTGTTATAGGTTCCCTAAGCTTGGCAACATCCCTTTCTGCTTTCTGTTGCCTGAGCCGTTGTGCTAAAAGTTTTTGTGCTCTGGCATTATTATCAAAAACAGTTGCTTAACAGCAATCTTTCTAAACTCATGCATATCATCAAGGTAATCCTTTATTTTCTGCTTGGCATTCTGTAACTACTCCTCTTCTTCTTTTGTGAGACCCCCCCATTCTGCAATACTTTAACATTTGTCAGTCCCTGTAAATACTTCTTGTTACTTTTTAACCATATCTCTTTCTTTTGTTTCTATCTTATTTTAAACACCACTTTAATTTTATCCCACTCCATAGCTATACTTTCAGAAGAATTTTTTATCTTCTTTAATAACTTCTTAATAATTTCCACTACGCATTCTTTAAATTTTTCTCTTTTCAACAGATAAATGGGAAAGCGCCAGTGTCTCATTTTTATTCCATTACCCTGTGTTTCTATTTTAGTTATTATTGGCTCATGATCTGAAATAGTTACTGAGTGTGTATCAAGACCTTCAATTAAATGAATATGTTCTTGTGAAATGTAAGTTCTGTCTAGCCTATCCCAAGTTTTGCATCTTGGGGAATAATATGCAAATTCTAGTCCAAACTCCTACTACTGAATTTGCATCTTCTATGCCAAATATTTTTATAAATTTCTTCAAAAATGTGCCCTTCTTTGTTATATTTTCCCTTCCTGGGCTCCAGGACCCATGTTGACTACAGTTCCCACCTATAAGTAATACTCCCTGCTGAAAACTGATTATTTCTCCCAGAATTTTCTTAAGCTCCATTGTAGCAGTTTTAGGTAGAATATAAATACATGCCAGTGTAATCCTCTTCATTTATCTGTAACCCCTTAGTACTACAAATATACTGTTATTATCTTTTTTATCCTGTTCTATCACTATTGCGCTCCTCTTACAAGTAATATAAGTGCTCATCTTTTCCTTTGTCCCAGGTATAACTCTCATGGAAACCTTACATTATGAATTTCAAATGCTCAGTTCTTTCCAAATGTAGCTAAATATTTGCACTCTACATTTTTTACTATAGTTTACTACTCTTTCAGTTTAATATCTATCTGTGAGACCATTAAGATTTGAAAATAATATAGAAAGTGTCATTATGTTAAAAAGTTATATTGCCGCCGTTTATTTGTTTATGTTAAAAAGTTATTATTCCCATCTTTTATTTGTAACAGCTTTTTATTAAGTATCTAGTTCCAGCTTTGGTGTTACATGCACTAATGTTTGGCAGGTTGATCTTTTATACAGCTGTTTTTTGTCATATCCATTTAAGCCTATGCCACATCTTACCAAACTTTTTAAAAGCCTCAAACAAAAAAACAAATATACTTCCAACACTGCTAAAACCAGTTAAATTAATACTAATACACAAAACTAAGTACATCTTCAAATCTCATTTTATGTTTTCTTGAGATAGAATTAAAACCTTTTTTTAGATACGTGAGGGCTAGAATTCAGGATATTACACATTTTTTACAGTTGGTATAAGATTTAAAATTGGATGGTAATACATACATATATATGTGTGTGTATATATATATATATATATATATATATATATATATATATATAGTGGCTGGTGACTTCAAATCAAAGGGGGGCTGCAGGAGACAACTGAATGGGTGGGGTCAATGGGAAGGGGTGTGGCCAACTAGAAAGGGGAGGGGCTATGCTCAAAACCACAAAATCGAACTAAATACACTGCCCTGGGTGCCAAATGGCATTATGAGAGTCCAATCAAAACAAAATGAAGTGTAGAAGAATAAAAATATTTCAATGCTTTGGCTGCATGACAGCTTACTTAATATCTAGATGGAAACAAAAAGGTTGTGAGGCATGAAAACATAAATTACTTTTTAAATACATTAATGGAATGCCAGTCAAAATCAAGTATAAGAAAAACAAGCAGCACTCAACTCAAACCACTTCTTGCACTGCAGTTCTAATTATAATTTATATTCAGCTTTATTAAAGTACCAAGTAACATGCTGAAAGTAGAAATCTCTGATTCCCCCACTTGTAAAAATGTTTCTTATCCAAAAAAGACCTGCTGCCTGACAACTATCTACTTGTTTCATGGGGAAAACATGATCAAAGTAAAAAATGAAAAGCAAACAAGAAATAAGCTCGATACATTGCTTAAAAGGATTACTGTACAGGTTATGGACCACACGACTGGCATTCTGTTTAGTTTACGGGTAAAGCCTGCAGAGATGACTGGAAGTCTCCAAGTGTAATGAGCTTCTTAAAATAATGTAATCCTGTCCTATATTACAAATACTGTCATATGCATTTCAATACCCAAGGCTTATACATTATCTAGTTAAGTATTCTCTACATAGCAACAACAGAAAGGCTTTCAATGTTGGCAATTCTTTAACAGTATGCTTATTAAGGCTTACTTGCATCTTACGATCTCAGCCAAGCTTACCTGATGGTCTTTAAAGTATTGCTACTTAAACACAGAGCAACAGGCACTTTGAGTAATAAGCATAAATCAACAGTACAAAAAATATGACAGAAACCAGACCATTCTGCAAAAATCAAGGACAGATGAAAAGCCACTCTAGTACTTGTGTCTACCTTGGATGGGGGGATACTCTGCACATTTACACTGCATAACTACTCCTTGCCTTGCTTCGACACATCCAGAGTCACTACTTGGGGGAGTGGGGTGCAACAAGTATGTCACAATTTGAAATGTCTCTGGCTGACTGCGATGGCCCTAACACATTTGTCATACCTTTCAACCTCAGAGCAAAAAGTCTGGACAAAGCCATACAAAGAAGTGGGACAAAGGCCCAAAAATAAGGACAATTTTTAAATATTGCTCTTATAAACTTAGAAAGATAATAGAATAGGTCTTGCATTAGTATGAATTTTCTGAATGGTATGAAATCTGAAACTCAAATGTCTGTCATTATTTTCTAACTTCAGTCTTTAATGATTTGTCACTAATTTGCCAAAAATACACAATTTTATGAAAAATGGACCAAAAATGTGATGTAAAAATATAAAATAGCCACACAATACAGCTGGGAACCTGTCAAAGAAGGGACACTTTAATATTAGTACTGCTAACTTGAGCAGCTGACAAAATAAAAGAATCTACATGCATTTCTGAAATAAAAGTAATCTAGAACTCTGATTATTACAGTTATTTCCTTAATTGTAAACCCTCCATGTTTTCTTCCAAAATTGCTATTTTGCGGAGGGATTATTAGGGGAAGAGCAACATTTTGAGCCAAAATCAGGGACAGTTGAGAGGTTTGGCTATGCCTAATTCTATAAAGCAATTTATTTGCATGTACCTCTCAACCTGTTAATGCAATAAATCTGGACAAGGCCAAATACATTGGGGGAACATATAAACAGTACTAAAAATTGCTCTTGTATAAACTGAGACAGTTGATAGAACAACAGGTCTTACTTTAGCATGCATTTTTCTGAAGGTTATGAAGTCTGAAACTCAGAGTGTCATTATTTAGTGACTTAATTCCTAAATGATTTGCCAGAAAACCACAAATTTTATGAGGAACAAACCAAACATAAGAAGCAAAAATCTATTCATTCTTTGAAAATCTGAACAGTTGGGAGGTATAGTTCAGCTGGGGCTGTCTTTAAGTTTGCCGCCCTTCCCCCTCACAAAAATCATGGTCGAATGGAGCCTCCCCCTGCAGCCATTCCAATGATCCATTACTTGGCTATTTCACTCCATTTACCATAAACACTAATGTGCATACTGATTTACTTCTATGATGATTTGGACTTCATTTGAAAGTTTTATTTTGCATTTTACAGCACAAACACTAAGACATCTGCTAAATGAACTTAGCATTAAAACTTCTCTGCCCTTGAAACTCACATTCATTAAAACAGCATTGAAACCCACATTCAAAGAAAATACATGTTACCAGTGGCAGATAAAGATTAATTCTGGGCTGTTTTCAAATCTTAGGCCCCTTGTATATGAAACATACATGTGCTCTTTGATACGCCTTCCTATTGTTTTGAACATTTTTCCAGTAAACTATGAAACAAAATGCATGCACCAATAATGACAAAACTGCCCAATTCAGAACATCTTTCCAGTAAACAATGAAACAAAATGCATGCACCCATAATGACAAAATTGCCCAGTTCAGAACATTTCCATCATAAAAGTCTGCTCAAACTTCTACAGTCCACCATTATCAGTAAATATGCACAATTCTACAGTCCACCATTATCAGTAAATATGCACAATTCTATAGTCCACCATTATCAGTAAATATGCACAATCTCTGAAGAAGTAAAAAAGTCATCTAAATAATTCCACATTAAATAAATCTGTAACTAATGAAGAGGTTGCTGCTAGCAAACACCTTTATATTTCATGGTTTCATCGAAAAATAAAGTGTCTGATGCCCCTGAGGAATAAATTGCCTATATTACATTAAAATGATAAGCTAGTAATATTGCAATAGGAAATGGATGGCAAAATGATAACAGGCTCGTAGTTAGTGTCTTAACTTTTTCAGTACGGCAGCATTCACCCCTTGTGGGAGTAGAACCAACAACCTTCTACATCAAAAGCAAGTACACAACCTGTTGTGCTATTAACAATGCAAGTTGACTTAGCATAAGCAGCACTAAACTTCCCTTCCCCTGCAGCTCTCAGCTCCTTGTAAAATCTACTCAATACTCAACTGCATCTCAACTTTGCAGCACAAGAAATCTGGAAAAAGCCAAATTTATTTTGGGGGGGGGGGTCAAAAGCCCAAAAACCAGGGACACATTAAACATTGCTTGTATAATCTTGGAAAGTTGCTAGAATAAAATGCTGTGTTACCACCATACATTTTACTGCCAAGGTCCCTGTGCAAAAGAGTAAGAACAACATACCACTATGCCAAATCAGCTGCTTTGTGAAAGAAAAATGCTGTATTACCACCATACATTTTACTACCAATGTCCCTGTGCAAAACAGTCAGAGCAACATACCACTATGCCAAATCACTGCTTTGTGAAAGAAAAGTGCTGTGTTGCCACCATACATTTTACTGCCAAGGTCCCTGTGCAAAACAGTCAGAGCAACATACCACTATGCAAAATCAGCTGCTTTGTGAAAGAGCAGAAGACTGAAACTTAAATGGCTATCATTTAATTAATTCAATTCTCACCATAGCTGTCAACCTCTTAGCACAAAACACCTGGGCAAACCCAGTAATGAGGGAATACAGCCCTCAAACATATTCAGTGAATTCAGTTCTTGCCATAGCTGTCAACATTAGCACAAAAAACCTGGACAAAGCCAATAATGGGGTAATACAGTCCCAAAAATAAGGACAAATTTCAAATATTCATCTTATAAACTTAGAAAATTGCTAGAATAAAAGGTTGTGTTACTATGTATTTTCTGAAGAATATGAAGTCTGAAATTCAAATGCCTATCAATTTTACTTCTGATGGAACAAAACCAATTTTCAGCAGAGGCCCAGGGAGAAATACTGCAGACACATGTCTTTGTAAAATGGCAGGACACCAGAGCAAATCCACACAAACACAGGCATGAGATGCAGACTCCACACAGAAGGCACCCCAGCCAAGAATCAAACCAGAAAACCTATAGCTGTGAGGCAACAATGCTACCACTGCACCATCAAATATGTAAGGAATTAAACATTCAGAAACCTGAAGTCTGATATTCAAATGCCTGTCAATTTTATTTAACATTTGTTAATCAGGACAGTCTGACTTGGAACAAAAAAACAAATTTCAGCAGAGGCCCAGGAAGAAATAATGCAGACACGTCTTTATAACATGGGAGGACAGAAAAGCAAACCCACACAATCACAGGGAGAAAATGCAGTCCCCACACAGAAGGCACCCCAGCCAAGAATCAAACCTGAGAACTTGTAGCTGTGAGGCAATAATGCTACCACTGCACCATCAAATATCAAGCATTGCAATATTTAGAAACTACAGCTATTATGAGGAACAGATCAGATCAAATATGAGGCAAAAATCTGCAATTCTTTTTTACAAATGGTGGTGGCTAGGGAATTTAGGTCCTTAACACCTGCATACAAGGTACAGGGTTCAAGCCTGAGGTATTCCCTACCACACCACCATGAGTTTGTTCTAGCATATAGCAACTGGGGCATTTACACACACACACACACACACACACACACACACACACACACCCCTTTGTGCCATTAAATTCACCATAGCTGTTCCTCTTACCTGGAGTGATCCCTTCGTGCCATTAAATCCACCATAGCTGCCTCTCTTACTTGGAGCAATCCCTTTGTGCCATTAAATCCATAGCTGTTAGTGCACTACAAACCTGCCAGTGCATTATGTCCGTTGGAGCACATCCACCACGTGAGATGTTCTTCCCCCGATAAGACTCCAGCCTGCCGACGTTGCAGTCTGAGTCCGATCCATTTCCAGTGACAGTCTATGCAGTTACAACTGCATAGACTTCTGGGATCTCTGCTCTTACATGTTTCCCAGTCTGGACTGCTGCTGAAACAGTCTGCGCATGCTCCAGACTGTCTTAGCAGCAGTCCGGACTAGTGCACATGCGCGAAAGTCCGTGAATTTTAAATTTTTTTTATCATCTTTTATTTTCTTTAATTTCTTTATTTTTACAGCTGGGGGGGCTGCAGTCTGGCAGTCCAATAGCACGGGCCGCCCCTGTATATATATATATATATATATATATATATATATATATATATATATGTGTGTGTGTGTGTGTGTGTCTGTGTGTGTGTGTAGTGTATTATAGTGTGTGTAGTGTGTGTGGGTGTGTGTGTGTGTGTGTGTGTGTGTGTGTGTGTGTATGTATGTATATATATATATATATATATATATATATATATATATATATATATATAGGTTCATAGGTAGGTACTAGGCTATCTGCCCGAGGCCATTTATAAGCCTAGCCAGAGTGTGTCGGCTTTCGCAGCCCCATTGATTAATTAACTGATCCTCTGTCAAGCAGAGCCAATGAAGTGATGCCAGGGGTGTATTTTCTGTTACCCATCCACTCGTCAAGGTTTCTCTTGAAGAGTGTTGGTGAGGGGCTCTGCCTGATGTAATTTGGAATTTTGTTCCAAAGCATGGGGAGTCTCTGTGACAGGAATCTATCCCTCCAGCATGTTCTGTTTATTGTTGTGGCGAGGTTTAGCTCACTAGAGTACATGGCTCGCAATGACTTGGATTTCTTTAGGGGGAACATGTCCATCAATTCTGAGTTGGACATGGCTTTGTAAGTCAGAGATCACCTCTGAGTAAGCGATATGCCACTGAGTACAGCCAGAGTATTTTCAGTCGGGCTGCATAGGACATATGTTTGAGACCAGTAATCCTCTTGGTGAGGTACTTTTGTGGTCTTTCCAGCTGTTGGAAGTGTCTTGTGAGGTACATCCCTAATGGGGCATTGTACTCTATGATGGGTCTAATGAGTAACGATTAGAGGGGCACTATAACCTCTTTATTTCTAGATGCAAACCCTTTAGTAATTAGATGGGCCACATAGAAGGATTTCCTAACTACTTTGGCAATATGATTGTCAAAGGAGAGATTACTATCTACCTGGGTCCCCAGATTTCTTATTACCTCTTCTGTATTAAGGGGGCTGCCACCTTTGTTTTAATTCATGGGTGTTTTGTTTTTCCCAAACGGGATGATTATGCATTTTTGGCATTTAGCTTGAGGCCATGACTTTGACACCAGGTGTGCATCTCAGTAAGGCCCTTTTGGAGGATGTCCGTGTCAGCCGGAGAGCCATTTATGGCTCCCAGTTTGCAGTCATCGACGAACTTGGTTAGCCATAGTCCTCCTGTGTTTGCCTGTACTTCTGAGAAGTATATGCCAAACACTAGGGGTCCCAGGACCGAGCCTTGTGGGACACCACTTGTGTCTGGTTTAGAGTCAAACCTGGAGCCCGCTATTCTTACCATGTGAGTTCTGTCTGTAAAGCCAGTTGGCAACCCATCTTGTGATGTAGGGGTTTATGTTCAGGCTGGTGAGTTTTTCTGTAATATCCGAGTGGGGAATGGTGTCGAAAGCCTTGATGAGGTCAAGGTAGGCTGTGTGAACCACCTTTCCCTCTTCTATAGCCTTGGTGACTGTCTCGAAGAAGTCAACCAGGTTTAGTAGGCATGATCTGCCCTTAACAAAGCTGAACTGGGTCGGGTCAAGTGTTTGGAGGTTCCCAGTGTCTTTGTTAATGAGTTCCATGATGATGCGCATCATAGCCTTGGAGACCAGGCTAGTCAGGCTTATGGGGTGATAGTTACCAGGGTCAGTTGTGGCCCCTCCTTTGTGGAGAGGAATAACCATTGCTGTGTGCTATTCTATGGGCACGTAGCCTGTGGAGAGGCTGAAGTTAAACAGCGTGTTTAGGTGGGGGGGTTAGTTCGTTCTGTAGTTCATGCAAGACGCAGCCTGGGACACCATCTGGTCCCATTGACACTGTGTTTTTGGCTTTTGAAAGGTCTGTTTTCACCTGTGTGTCTGTGATTTTTGGGACACTACACTTTTCCGGTATTGTTGTGGGCCTTTTTGGAGGTGAGAGGGGGGTGAAGTTTGCACTGAATCTATCTGCCAGGATGTTGGCAATATCAGTAGGTTCAGTATATTTTGTGCTATTTTACACTAGTTCAGTGCATATCTGTGAGTTGCCACTTAGATTCTTAACACAGCTAAAGAAGGCTTTGTGGTTATCTTTTGAATCCTTGGCTATTTTTCTTTCGAAGTTAGCCTTGGATGATTTCATGAGGTCCTCAGTTTCTTACTAATACTGATCAGGGATGTCTTTCCTTCTTGGGACTTGCTTTTTTTCTGAACTAGTTTCCTCCTTCTAGTGTATAGCCTGTTTATTGCAGGGGTCCACCAAACTGGTTTCCTTCTCTTAGAGGAGTGAGTCTTGATTTTTCTAGGGATGGCATGATCCATGCATCCTTGTAGGTGCTCATAGAGTGCATTTGTAAAGGTTTCTGCATCTTGGGCAGCATTATCCTTTAGGGTGCGGGCTGTACAACTTACCACCTCTGTCTTAAGTAAGGTGAAGTTTGCTTTAGAAAAGTTTTTTACTGTGGTTTCCTTAGTTGGGGGTGGTGGTGGGGTGTGGACATCCAGAGTGATTAGTTTATGGTCTGATCTAACCAGTGACGGGTTGACCTCCGGTGTGGAACACCTGTCATCCATGTTGGTGATGACTAGGTCCAATATGTTTTCACCTCTGGTAGGG
The DNA here is from genome assembly GCF_019279795.1 of Protopterus annectens. Taxonomy (NCBI): domain Eukaryota; kingdom Metazoa; phylum Chordata; order Ceratodontiformes; family Protopteridae; genus Protopterus; species Protopterus annectens. The sequence continues at coordinate 1,086,298,977 of NC_056733.1, read as the reverse complement.
GAGTTTACCAGCTAATCCAGGGCATTTGAGTTGATGAATTTCAGGAAGCGCTGGGCCTGGGAATTTGTACTCGAGTAGTTTTCCCAGTGAATGGTAGGGTAATTGAAATCACCCAATATCAGGGTGTTTGGTAGGACCTTCATGTTTTCCAGTGTCTCCAGAAAGGTGGAGTGGTGGTCCCGGGTCATGGAGGGTTGTCTGTAGCAGGCCACAATTTGCATTGCAGATTTGCCTGATGTTAGTTGCACATGGATGATATCAGCGGTATCATGCTGCACCACTAACCTGGAGGTGTACGTATCCTTGATGAATATGGATACATCCCCTCCTTTTGTGTTTCGGTCCATGTTCTGTGGCCAAAATGTGTGGTATGAGTTGTAGCCTGGTAGTGCTGTGGTGCTCTCTGGAGCCTTGAACCAGGTTTCAGTTACTGCACAGATGTCGATGTGCTCCATACTGAGGAGTGCTTCGAGCGTGTGCATTTTGAGATTTTAAACTCCTGGCGTTGAGTAGCATAACCCTCAGTTTTTTGTTAATTGTGCTGTTTACGATAGTGGGTTTGACTTTTGAGCCTTGCCTAAAAAAGGCACTATGGGGGCAGTAAGAGCCTTGGCCAGTATTCAAAAGCCAAGGGGTGACAGGTGTAAGCCGTCTCTTGCGAAGCAACGTGGCTTGTCGAGGAAGTCATCCCAGGCTGACACTGGATCCCCTTTGAATGACACCAGAAGCTTAGCCAATTGTTGAAATTGTATAAAAAGAGAAACAGCTTCAGGTAAAACCCAGGTGCACAAAACCAGAACTATATATAACCAAAAATACACCGAGGTACCACACAATAGCGTCTTTATTTCACAAAAAATAAGAACAGTGGTGAGCGCTTTCGCAAAACTAATTGCTTCATCAGACAAGAAAATAAAACACTCCATTGCTTATATACAGATGGAACCATTGATTCAATCACTGATGTCATAGGTCAATTAAGGTATTAAAGCTATATAAACCTTATAAATGTTACAAGCACAAACCAGTACCCTCGAGCCAAGGAACACCAAAAGTATTTTAACGTTCTTTATTTAAGGATAAACGTTTTCGCCTCCGCTATGCAAAAGCTTCATCAGAAACAACACAATAAAAAGTAAAAGCGCCACTTTTAAACAGTGAAAACATGATGTCATTTCCTTAGAAACATTGTTGCCAGGGTGAATCATACAAGGGGGATGTTCGCTCCAAAGGAAAAGTTAAGGAATACAAATTTCTTAACCTTAGGAGTACATAAAATCCAATAAAACCATAACATTACATTCAATATTATGTGTAGTGAAGGTCACAGAAGTCATTAAAAAATACATTTGTCATAAAACATAAAAATAAAAATAAAAATAAAATAAGGAATGTCATCTCTTGTAACTTTTATATTTAAGTATAGAAGAAATGTTACAAGACTCATTCAAACCGGGGTATGAATAAGCATCCACCCCAATTTGCCACTCTAATTCTCTAGTCTCTAAAAACAGAGACTGAGGTCCACCCCTAGGGCCCATAGTAACATGTTCAATCCCCATGAATTCAAAACTGTGCCCTATGTTGTTAAGGATGTGTTTAGATAAAGCATTGTCAGTTTTTTTATTTTTTATAGAGTAACAATGCTGGTAGATGCGATCACTGAACTTGCGGTCGGTTTTCCCTATGTAAAAACAAGGGCAACAGACGCAAAAGGCAGCATAAACAATAGATTTCGTGTTGCAGTTAATTTTTGAATGGATAGTATATTTCCTATCCCTAATTGTAAAAGAACTGCCCAGTCTTAAATATTTACATCTGTTGCAAAAACCACAGGGAACAGTACCAACCTGCCTAGTAAAATGAGTAGGTGAAATGGTTCGTTGAAGTAATTCCTTCAAGTTTTTCCCCCTCCTGTAAACAACAGAGGGATGTGGGCCTAGTTTTTGGAGTAGTATAGAGTTGTTGTGAATGAAATACCAGTTCTTTTTAATAATGGCCCAAATAGTACCAACTTGTTTACAAAAAGATAACACAAAACTGGCATTAAAATCAGTTGAAGGGGGAATAGTAGTAACGTTTGTATTGTCCCCCAATGGGCCATCCAGTACATCCATAACTGGTGTAGACCTTAAAGCGGTTGGCTCATAAACATTATTGAATAACAAAGGTTTATAAAAACCAATGTCTCTTTTTGTAGTGACCTCCTCTATAAGCTCATCAATCAACAGGGCGGGGTAACCCCTGTCAGAAAACAAATCTTTTAGGAAAGTGCACTCGAATTCAAAAGCTTCCAGTGTGCTACACATACGCACAGCTCTTACCAATTGACCCTTGACAATTGATCTTTTTTGTTTGGGCGGGTGGTTGCTGAAGTAGTGTAAGAAGGCATTACAATAAGTTGGCTTCCTGTGAATACAAGATGAAAAAAGTACAGTTTTGTACCTACCATAAATGTAGATGTTCGAGGATCTCCATTGCTGCAGTCCTGACAAATGGGTACTCCGCTGCCCACCATCGGCCCGAATATCAAAGGGCTAGAACCGGCGTCGGTCATGGGCGCCTGAGACTGACGCAAGTACTTGTCAGTACAAATGCGCATGACCGACGCCATAACCGCAGTCTTTCTTGCCTCAGACGTCAGAATGCAAAAAAAAAAACACCACCCAAAAACCCCAATCTAAAAAGAAAAAGGGGGAAGGAAGGAGGGAAAATAGGACTGCAGCAATGGAGATCCTCGAACATCTACATTTATGGTAGGTACAAAGCTGTACTATGTTCGTCATCTCCCATTGCTGCAGTCCTGACAAATGGGTAGAATCCCAGAGCAACGGAAAAAGGGAGGCCGGCCAACTAAATAGCAGGAGGAGCTGCAGACATGCCCTGCAAGACTGCAGTGGCAAACCCAGCCCTAGACCTAGAATAAAGAGGCAAATGATAATGCTTTGTAAAGGTATGTACAGAACTCCAAGTAGCTGCCTCCAGAATGTCTTTAGTAGCTACCCCTCTCAAAAAAGCAGTAGAGGTGGCCGTAGCCCTAGTAGAATGAGGCCTGATCCCAACTGGAACCTCCTTTCCATGATGAGAGTAACAAAAAGCAATACAATGGCCGAGCCACGTGGAAATAGTTTTTTCGAGACAGCTTTCCCTTGAAGCCACAGCAAAGAAACAAATAACTGTTGAGATCTCCTGAACTCATTGGTTCTGAACAAATAATACCGTAACTGCCTATGCACATCCAAAGAATGCAAAACTCTTTCCCCTTCATTTTGGGGTTAGCATAAAAAGTAGGCAAATGTATAGATTGGTTCAATGCCACATTAGAAACTACCTTAGGCAGAAAAGTAGGATTAGTACGCAAGGAAACTCTGTCCTGGTGAAAAATCAGAAAAGGTTCCACTGCCATGAGAGCCTGTAATTCAGATACCCTTCTAGCAGAAGTAACAGCCAATAAAAAGCAGTCTTCCAGGACAACAACTTCAATTCAGCCGTAGCTGCAGGTTCAAAAGGAGGCAGAGTCAGTTTTTCCAAAACAAAATTAAGATCCCAGGCAGGAGTAGGAGCCCTCCATGGGGTCTTATATTCTTTGCCCCTCTAAGAAACTGTTTAAGCAAAGGATGTGAAAATAAAGGAGGATCACCATCATAGTGAGCAGAAATAGCTGCAGCATGCACTTTTATAGAAGAGAAGGACAAACCCTTGTCCAGTAACATAGTCAAATATTGCAAAGTACAACTCAAATTAGGCAAAGTGACATCAAGGCCTTTAGCTGAACTCCAAAGAAAAAATCTCTTCCATTTATCAGCATAAACTTTTCGAGTACTAGGACGCCTGGCTTCCAAAAGGACATCTAAAACTTGTTGAGGGAGCTGAAGGCCCCCATCCTCTAAAACTGAATGCGCCAGGCTGTCAGGTGTAGGGATTGCACCCTGACATTGAGAAAATGATTGTCTGCTTGAGACAATAAGTGAGGAATCCGTGGTAATGGCCAAGATGTCCCATGAATTAGGCTCCTCAACAGAGGGTACCAATGTTGACGAGGCCAATCCGGCGCTATAAGGATCATGCAAGGTTTGTCCCTCCTGACTTTCAACAGGACCTTTGGAAGAAGAGGCAGAGGAGGAAAGGCATACACGTGAAGGTTGCTCCAACTGAAGGATAGTGCATCTATTTTCCAGGCTTTCGGATGAAACAGCCTTGTGCAAAACAGAGGTAGTTGGGAATTCAGAAGAGAAGTGAACAGATCTATGTCTGGAGTTCCCCAAGCCATGGTCAACTGAAGAAATACCTGAGGGTCCAACTTCCATTCGTGAGGATCCACCATCTGTCTGCTCAGAACATCTGCTAACGAATTTTGTGCTCCTGGCAGAAACTGTGCTCGAAGAGTGATGTGCAGATCCAAAGCAGTTTCCCATAACAGCATTGCTTGTCTGCAAAGAGGGTAAGAATGAGTTCCCCCCTGCTTGTTGATGTACCACATGACAGTTGTGTTGTCTGTTCGAATCAACACCAGTCCCGGTCAAGTAGATCCTTGAATGCTTTCAATGCAAATTGAACTGCCAGCATCTCCTTCATGTTGATATGCAAGTGAAGCAGCTCCGGGGCCAAAGGTCTTGAATCCATTTTCCTTTGAAATGAGCTCCCAGGCCGACTCCGGCGTCTGTCATTAATATCTGACTTGCCTCCGGTTGGGTCACAGAGAGTCCCTTGTTTAGGTGACATTCCTGAGCCCACCACACAAATTCTTTCTGAATGCAAGGTAGAATCCGAATGACAGTATCCAAATCATGGCTGTGTTGAGTCCAAACGCTTTTGAGATACCATTGTAGCTTCCTCATATGCAGTTTGGCATTGGGAAGTACTAGAATGCAAGATGCCATGAACCCCAAGGCTTGAAGGACTGTCCTTGCAGTCAGCCTGGACATTACGGATAGCTGTTGGAAGTATAGGTGAAGATTTCTTTGTTTGTCCGGGATAAGAGATGCCATCTGAGTAGCTGTATTCAGTCTCACACCCAGAAAACACATCTCCTGTGAGGGTACTAGACTGGACTTTATTTCGTTCACAGAATACCCTAGGCATCTGAAAACTGTCATCACATACTGCAGATGTCGAAGAAGTTCGTGCTCGCCTGAGCCAGTATCAAACAATCGTCCAGATAAGGATAAATTTGAATTCCCCTTAGCCGGAGAAAAGCTATTACTGGAGCCAGGACTTTTGTGAACACCCTGGGTGCAGTAGATAAGCCAAAGGGCAATGCAGAGAACTGATAATGCAAATTCCCAGTCCGAAACCTCAGGAATTTCCTGCAACTGGGCCTGATAGGAATGTGAAGATAGGCCTCCTTGAGATCCAAAGTCACCATCCAGTGATCTCTGCCTAGCATAGGCAACAGCTGCTGCAGTGTTAACATCTTGAATTTGGAATTTCCAGAAAGGTGTTTAGAATGGATAAATCCAGAATGGGCCTCCAAGTATTTCCTTCTTCGGCACTAAGAAAAGACGGAATAAAACCCCGTGCCTCTTTCCACAGAAGGAACTGCCTGTATTGCTCCCAACCGAGCAGAGAAAAATCTGTGCCTGCGCTTCCAGTCTTTGCTGATGAGGCACATCTGGCATACCTTTGAAAGGAGGGAATGTGTGAAAATAAAACTTGTAGCCTCGAGTTATAATGTCCAATACCCATTTGCCTTGGGTAACCAAATGCCAATTCCATTTGAAAAGCCCCAGTTTTCCTCCTAGAGGAGCTGCCAGCAAAGCAGAGTCTGGCAGCTGAAGACACAGGTCATTGGGACTGCTTCCGAAAGGACTGACCCCTGCCCACCCCAGCAGAAGGGGTAAAAGAACTCAAAGGTCTAGAAGAAACAGGGCCCTGAGAGGAAGCCCTACCTCTACCACGCCTCGACCTGCCCCTAGAATGAAAATCCAAAGAGGGAAAAGACCATCCCTTAGCAGGCCAATTCCTACTGAACTTAGGGGGCTGAACCTGTAAGAAGTCTTTTACCGACTGCATAGACTTAGCTTTTTCCTGCATTTTTTTCAAAACTGATTCCACTGGAGGGCCAAAAAGAACATCAGATTGCAAAGGAGCATCCATAATGCGAGCCTTAACATGCTCTGACAAGGACTGATCTCTAAGCCAGGCATGTCTGCGAACAACAGAACTAGTAGCAGCCACCCTGGAAGAAGCTTGCAAAGCATCAAAACCACACTGCAAAGAATGCTTACCAACCTGGTCAGAAGCATGCACTAAATCCTGAAGCTCCTTACAGTCAACACCTTTAGCTAAAGCATCAACTTTACATTTCAATTGACTTAGCAAATAATTCTGATACCTGAGCATATGAAATTGACAATTTAAAGCTCTCATAGCCAAAGTAGAAGAGGTATACAGTTTTTTACCCCATCTATCCAGGGCCCTAGCATCCTTGTCCAGAGGAACTGGATTCTTAACCACAGAAGCCTTAACACCTTTGGGGCCTTGAGAAATAGTTTCTGGATCAGCCCTAGGACTCTTATACAAGTACTTGTGAGCTTCCAGAACCCTGTAGAATCTATCTGGTTTAACTGGGGCAGGAGGCAGAGAATCTGGGTTAAGGGCCGCCTCAGAAAATACATCCTGAACAACATCCAGTACAGGGGGAATAGCCAAAGGCCTGTGCTGAGGTAAAAACAAGAATTCTCTTAGCCTTTTACGAGAATCAGAATAATCTTGGCCATCCCACTGGAAATGTTCCCTCATGGAATGCAAAGTTTCAGAGAAAGAAAAATCTTCTGGAGGGGCAGAGGGGTAGCGTCCTCAGCCTCTGAATCAGAATAGGGAGGAAATCCTGAAGCTCTTCCACAGAGGAATCTGACTCATTGGAAGACTGAACCAGACCCTCCAACTCTGTGTCTATCCTGGGCCTCTTCACAGGGGGGGGCATGGAACCTCTAATTAAAGTAATCAAATCTTCAGCCATCTTTAACATGTGCTTCCTAGGGGCTGGACCCTGGGGATGAGCACCAGCAGGGAAAGACCTAGATTTAGAATGGCCTTTGCCTTGAGAAGGAGGAGGTCTAACTACCCTATGAGGGGAGGAAGCCACAGACAACAAAGAAGCACCCTCAGCCTGGCCTAACACAGGAGAAGCCACTTCCTGCAGTAACAAAGGCTCCCCCTGACACACAGGTAAACTGTCAGAAGGAGCCACTGAAGCAGTCAGTGGTTCCACAGAACTGACGTCCGGAGTGGACGCCTCATCCTGTTTGGACCGCAAAGACTTTTCTTTGCGCTTCTTAGAAGAACCAGTCGTCGGAGAATCCGACGGCATGTTATAATTACAACGTTTACCAAACACTAGCCTAGCACAGTCCAACCGACGTTTAATAGTACGCTTGTTAAAAGTAGCACAAAAGCGACACCCAACAACGTCGTGCTCAGGCCCTAAACAAGGAATACAGAGTGAATGGTAATCCCTATGAGGAATCTGTTTCCCACAAGAAATACAGTTATTAACTTTTTCTGACATCCGTCAATACTGAGGCAAGAAAAAGACAAAAAATGTCCCCAACAGGGTACTTAGCCAACTTGGTATCCGGTCTGAAACTCGAAAACCGACAATTTCAGAACACCGAACGGCACTTGCAAAAACTGCTTCTGCTTAGGACCATGCGGCAAGAAAGACTGAGGTTATGGCGTCGGTCATGCGCATTTGTACTGACAAGTACTTGCGTCAGTCTCAGGCGCCCATGACCGACGCCGGTTCTAGCCCTTTGATATTCGGGCCGATGGTGGGCAGCGGAGTACCCATTTGTCAGGACTGCAGCAATGGGAGACGACGAACATCAGTTGTAAACCAAATCCTTTGCCAACCTGACGTCTAAATAGTCAATTTCAGTTGAAGAAAATTGATGAGTGAATTTTAAGAACGTAGAAGAACCGTTCATAGATTGAATCAGGTCAACTACATCCCTTTCATTAACATCAGTCAGGATAAACACGTCATCTAAAAAGTGCGTGTAATATTTTACCATATTCTTAAACTTAGGGTTGGCTTTAAAGAATTCTTTCTCCCAATAAGCGACAACTAAGTTAGCCACACTCCCGCCACAGGGAGACCCCATGGCGATGCCCTGTTTTTGTAGGTAGTACTGGTTGTCGAAAAGGAAGAAGTTGGAAGATAAAATGATATCCAACAATTGGGTGACAATGGATATTTCTTCCTTAGTGGCCCCGAGGCTCACCAACATCATTTCGACCCATTCTACCGCTTCCTGATGCGGTATAGACATGTATAGATCAACCACGTCGATTGTTAAAAAATTAAAAGATGGGTCGAAACAGATGCTGTTGATGGTTTCTAAGAAGGACCAAGAGTCCTTACATATTTCAGGGATACCTCTTAAGTATTTGGAAAGGATACCATCGAGGACTCTAGAAGATGGATGTGTGATGGCACATCTACCATCAACCAAGGCCCGCATTGGTGGATTCACAAGATCTTTGTGCATTTTAGGAATACCAAACATCACGGGTACTTTGGGAGATGAGATGTTGATAAAGTTAAACATGTCAATATCAATCAAGCCATCGATAAACAGGTCCCTAAGGTATCCTCTGATTTTCTTGTAAGACCCCACCATCTCATTCAAAGAGGAACGTTCATATGCTTCCGAGTCTACTACTAAATGCATTCTCCTATTGTAATCACAGATGTCGAAAATGACCAAACCCCCACCTTTATCAGGTTTCATAACCCTAACAGGCAACCCACTCAGATAATTCAAGCCCATCCTTTGATCATAGGAAATATTACTCTGATGATCAAACTATTTTGCACTATGAAACAGATGTCTAAGGTCCAGTTCGCAGACATTTTCAAAGATGTTCAAGTTAGGGTGCAGTGGGGGGTTGAACGTACTAAGCAATTTAAACATTGGTCGCTCACTGTGTACATCATTGTTGAACAATACTTTTAAATTCAATTTACGTACGTAGCATTTTAAGTCGATCAATGTTCTAGCTAAACTAAGCTTTTGATCTGGGACAAAGGAAAACCCTCTAGACAATAATTCGACCAAGTCTTGGTCGACACAAAAGCTTGAAAAGTTATAAACTTTAAAGTCACCTTTTTTGTTTAATAAGATGGTGGGTTTATTCCGATATACTAATGGGCCTTCTTCCCAATCATTAGAAGGAGTTAGTTGTTGCGGTTCTGCCGGTGTTGGGGTCTGTTGTTCCTTCCCCCTAAAAAAGGTCTCTGTTGAGTTTTATTGTTAAAGTTATTTTGGTGGTTCTGGTTGTTAGCCTAATCCTACTACTTCTCCTTAGTCCCTGGTTTGAAGTAGCAAGGCCCCCATCAACATGATGATCATTATCCAAATTTTCATCCATGGGGACCATGGCAGTAGTGTCAACACTACGATCCATTCCATCATTCCGATTGGTGTTATTAGAACTGTTTTTAACAAGGTTGGGATAAGCAATACCTTGCTGGTAGGCTTTCCTATCCCTCACTAATTTTTTAGACTTGTTGAATTTCAACTTCACGATAAGCGCATCTATACTAGAAAAAATACGTTGGTAGTCATACTTATAGCGCAAAAAATTCACGTCAGTCTTTATAGTGTTGTCAAGTTCCTCAGTTTCTGTCAAGAGGTTCCTTATGTAGTTGTTGTAGTGCTTGATCATAAGTTCAAGCAACTCTGACCCTTGACGGTTAAATAAACTCGACAAGTCATCAAAAAATACTGAGTCCCAAAGTAAACTAGTGGGGGAAAAGGAACTCCTTAAGCCCTTCGGTATGATTTTTTCAGCAAGACATTGCTGAAAATAGGCCACCTCCAATTGTAATTTCTTAATTCTTAACATCTTACTATCAAGAATTTTTAATTTCTCAGAGATGTTATCAATGGAGTTACCTGTGTCCAAAACATGGGTCGGTGAGCCACCAGACAATGACATGCCGAAACCAAAGCACTCGGTATTACCAGCCCAGTCGGAAAATGAAGGTACACCGATTGATCCATAGTTATTATCAGCTATAGGGTCCTCAAGTGATTGCTGTCGTGCCTCAACGTTTAAGTCAGTTAGACGAGGCATATGTAGATCGCCCGTAGGTCCCAAACCATAAGTTCTATTTGTAGGGGCACCTCGTAGATAATCCGCCCTCTGCGAAGAAGGCTGAGCGCCAGAAGACAAACAATTCACATTATGGCCATTAGGCAAAGCTTGCCCCGCTGGTATGGATACACTCATGTTACCAAGACCTGGATCGCCCAGAAGATTACTGGACGAAGGAGCAGAATTACTAGAAAGCTGAACACGCATCACGTTCGCTTGGTCCCCTTGATTCAACGGCAAACTTTTCATTTCAATAGCATCCAACCGTTTGTTGAGACGCTCCAAACGCTGGTTAAGCGAACCAAGTAGAGTTTGAAGGTTAAGAGGTTCATCGGTGTGATGAGTTTCGTCAATGCCAAACAAATTAGGTGTCCTTGGACTCCCAGAGTCTCCGACCGACATACTAATGAAAACACGAATAGAAAGACTGTTACAAGCACAAACCAGTACCCTCAAGCCAAGGAACACCAAAAGTATTTTAACGTTCTTTATTTAAGGATAAACGTTTTCGCCTCCGCTATGCAAAAGCTTCATCAGAAACAACACAATAAAAAGTAAAAGCGCCACTTTTAAACAGTGAAAACATGATGTCATTTCCTTAGAAACATTGTTGCCAGGGTGAATCATACAAGGGGGATGTTCGCTCCAAAGGAAAAGTTAAGGAATACAAATTTCTTAACCTTAGGAGTACATAAAATCCAATAAAACCATAACATTACATTCAATATTATGTGTAGTGAAGGTCACAGAAGTCATTAAAAAATACATTTGTCATAAAACATAAAAATAAAAATAAAAATAAAAATAAAAATAAAATAAGGAATGTCATCTCTTGTAACTTTTATATTTAAGTATAGAAGAAATGTTACAAGACTCATTCAAACCGGGGTATGAATAAGCATCCACCCCAATTTGCCACTCTAATTCTCTAGTCTCTAAAAACAGAGACTGAGGTCCACCCCTAGGGCCCATAGTAACATGTTCAATCCCCATGAATTCAAAACTGTGCCCTATGTTGTTAAGGATGTGTTTAGATAAAGCATTGTCAGTTTTTTTATTTTTTATAGAGTAACAATGCTGGTAGATGCGATCACTGAACTTGCGGAACTTTTTATTTTTATTATTATTTTTATGTTTTATGACAAATGTATTTTTTAATGACTTCTGTGACCTTCACTACACATAATATTGAATGTAATGTTATGGTTTTGTTGGATTTTATGTACTCCTAAGGTTAAGAAATTTGTATTCCTTAACTTTTCCTTTGGAGCGAACATCCCCCTTGTATGATTCACCCTGGCAACAATGTTTCTAAGGAAATGACATCATGTTTTCACTGTTTAAAAGTGGCGCTTTTACTTTTTATTGTGTTGTTTCTGATGAAGCTTTTGCATAGCGGAGGCAAAAACGTTTATCCTTAAATAAAGAACGTTAAAATACTTTTGGTGTTCCTTGGCTCGAGGGTACTGGTTTGTGCTTGTAACGGTCTTTCTATTCGTGTTTTCATTAGTATGTCGGTCGGAGACTCTGGGAGTCCAAGGACACCTAATTTGTTTGGCATTGACGAAACTCATCACACCGATGAACCTCTTAACCTTCAAACTCTACTTGGTTCGCTTAACCAGCGTTTGGAGTGTCTCAACAAATGGTTGGACGCTATTGAAATGAAAAGTTTGCCGTTGAATCAAGGGGACCAAGCTTAACGTGATGCGGTTCAGCTTTCTAGTAATTCTGCTCCTTCGTCCAGTAATCTTCTGGGCATCCAGGTCTTGGTAACATGAGTGTATCCATACCAGCGGGCAAGCTTTGCCTAATGGCCATAATGTGAATTGTTTGTCTTCTGGCGCAGCCTTCGCAGAGGGCTGATTATCTACGAGGTGCCCCTACAAATAGAACTTATGGTTTGGGACCTACGGCATCTACATATGCCTCGCTAACTGACTTAAACGCTGAGGGCGACAGCAATCACTTGAGGACCCTATAGCTGATAATAACTATGGATCAATCGGTGTACCTTCGTTTTCCGACTGGGCTGGTAATACCGAGTGCTTTGGTTTCAGCATGTCATTGTCTGGTGGCTCACCGACCCATGTTTTGGACACAGGTAACTCCATTGATAACATCTCTGAGAAATTAAAAATTCTTGATAGTAAGATGTTAAGAATTAAGAAATTACAATTGGAGGTGGCCTATTTTCAGCAATGTCTTGCTGAAAAAATCATACCAAGGGCTTAAGGAGTTCCTTTTCCCCACTAGTTTACTTTGGGACTCAGTATTTTTGATGACTTGTCGAGTTTATTTAACCGTCAAGGTCAGAGTTGCTTGAACTTATGATCAAGCACTACAACAGCTACATAAGGAACCTCTTGACAGAAACTGAGGAACTTGACAACACTATAAAGACTGACGTGAATTTTTGTGCTATAAGTATGACTACCAACGATTTTTCTAGTATAGATACTATCGTGAAGTTGAAATTCAACAAGTCTAAAAATTAGTGAGGATAGGAAAGCCTACCAGCAAGGTATTGCTTATCCCAACCTTGTTAAAACAGTTCTAATAACACCAATCGGAATGATGGAATGGATCGAGTGTTGACACTACTGCCATGGTCCCCATGGATGAAAATTTGGATAATGATCATCATGTTGATGGGGGCCTTGCTACTTCAAACCAGGGACTAAGGAGAAGTAGTAGGATTAAGGCTAACAACCAGAACCACCAAAATAACTTTAACAATAAAACTCAACAGAGACCTTTTTTAGGGGGAAGGAACAACAGACCCCAACAACGGCAGAACCGCAACAACTAACTCCTTCTAATGATTGGGAAGAAGGCCCATTAGTATATCGAAATAAACCCACCATCTTATTAAACAAAAAAGGTGATTTTAAAGTTTATAACTTTTCAAGTTTTTGTGTCGACCAAGAATTGGTTGAATTATTGTCTAGAGGTTTCTCCTTTGTTCCAGATCAAAAGCTTAGTTTAGCTAGAACATTGATCGACTTGAAATGTTATGTACGTAAATTGAATTTAAAAGTATTGTTCAACAATGATGTACACAGTGAGCGACCAATGTTTAAATTGCTCAGTACCTTTAATCCCTCACTGCACCCTAACTTGAACATCTTTGAAAATGTCTGTGAATTGGATCTTAGACATCTGTTTCACAGTGCAAAATGGCTTGACCACCAGAGTAATATTTCGTACGATCAAACAATGGCCTTGAATTATCTGAGTGGGTTGCCTGTTAGGGTTATGAAACCTGATAAAGGTGGGGGTTTGGTAATTTTCGACATCTGTGATTACAATAGGAGAATGCATTTAGTACTAGACTCAGAAGCATATGAACGTTCCTCTTTGAATGAGATGGTGGGGTCTTACAAGAAAATCAGAGGATACCTTAGGGACCTGTTTATCGATGGCTTGATTGATATTGACATGTTTAACTTTATCAACATCTCATCTCCCAAAGTACCCATGATGTTTGGTATTCCTAAAATGCACAAAGATCTTGTGAATCCACCAATGCAGGCCTTGGTTGATGGTAGATGTGCCATCACACATCCATCTTCTAGAGTCATCGATGGTATCCTTTCCAAATTCTTAAGAGGTATCCCTGAAATATGTAAGGACTCTTGGTCCTTCTTAGAAACCATCAACAGCATCTGTTTCGACCCATCTTTTAATTTTTTAACAATCGAAGTGGTTGATCTATACACGTCTATACCACATCAGGAAGCGGTAGAATGGGTCGAAATGATGTTGGTGAGCCTCGGGGCCACTAAGGAAGAAATATCCATTGTCACCCAATTGTTGGATATCATTTTATCTTCCAACTTCTTCCTTTTCGACAACCAGTACTACCTACAAAAACAGGGCATCGCCAAGGGTCTCCTGTGGAGTGTGGCTAACTTAGTTGTCGCTTATTGGGAGAAAGAATTCTTTAAAGCCAACCCTAAGTTTAAGAATATGGTAAAATATTACACGCGCTTTTTGGATGACGTGTTTATCCTGATTGATGGTAATGAAAGGGATGTAGTTGACCTGATTCAATCTATGAACGGTTCTTCTACTTTCTTAAAATTCACTCGACTATTTAGACGTCAGGTTGGCGAAGGATTTGGTTAACAACTGTTTTTCATCTTGCATTCACAGGAAGCCAACTTATTGTAATGCCTTCTTACACTACTCCAGCAACCACCCGCCCAAACAAAAAAGATCAATTGTCAAGGGTCAATTGGTAAGAGCTGTGCGTATGTGTAGCACACTGGAAGCTTTTGAATTCGAGTGCACTTTCCTAAAAGATTTGTTTTCTAACAGGGGTTACCCCGCCCTGTTGATTGATGAGCTTATAGAGGAGGTCACTACGAAAAGAGACATTGGTTTTTATAAACCTTTGTTATTCAATAATGTTTATGAGCCGACCACTTTAAGGTCTACACCAGTTATGGATGTACTGGATGGCCCATTGGGGGACAATACAAACGTTACTACTATTCCCCCTTCAACTGATTTTAATGCCAGTTTTGTGTTAACTTTTTGTAAACAAGTTGGTACTATTTGGGCCATTATTAAAAAGAACTGGTATTTCATTCACAACAACTCTATACTACTCCAAAAACTAGGCCCACATCCCTCTGTTGTTTACAGGAGGGGGAAAAACTTGAAGGAATTACTTCAACGAACCATTTCACCTACTCATTTTACTAGGCAGGTTGGTACTGTTCCCTGTGGTTTTTGCAACAGATGTAAATATTTAAGACTGGGCAGTTCTTTTACAATTAGGGATAGGAAATATACTATTCATTCAAAAATTAACTGCAACACGAAATCTATTGTTTATGCTGCCTTTTGCGTCTGTTGCCCTTGTTTTTACATACGGAAAACCGACCGCAAGTTCAGTGATCGCATCTACCAGCATTGTTACTCTATAAAAAATAATAAAAAAACTGACAATGCTTTATCTAAACACATCCTTAACAACATAGGGCACAGTTTTGAATTCATGAGGATTGAACATGTTACTATGGGCCCTAGGGGTGGACCTCAGTCTCTGTTTTTAGAGACTAGAGAATTAGAGTGGCAAATTGGGGTGGATGCTTATTCATACCCCGGTTTGAATGAGTCTTGTAACATTTCTTCTATACTTAAATATAAAAGTTACAAGAGATGACATTCCTTATTTTATTTTTATTTTTATTTTTGTTTTATGACAAATGTATTTTTTAATGACTTCTGTGACCTTCACTACACATAATATTGAATGTAATGTTATGGTTTTATTGGATTTTATGTACTCCTAAGGTTAAGAAATTTGTATTCCTTAACTTTTCCTTTGGGCGAACATCCCCTTGTATGATTCACCCTGGCAACAATGTTTCTAAGGAAATGACATCATGTTTTCACTGTTTAAAAGTGGCGCTTTTACTTTTTATTGTGCTGTTTCTGATGAAGCTTTTGCATAGCGGAGGCGAAAACGTTTATCCTTAAATAAAGAACGTTAAAATACTTTTGGTGTTCCTTGGCTCGAGGGTACTGGTTTGTGCTTGTAACAGTCTTTCTATTTGTGTTTTCATTAGTATGTCGGTCGGAGACTCTGGGAGTCCAAGGACACCTAATTTGTTTGGCATTGACGAAACTCATCACACCGATGAACCTCTTAACCTTCAAACTCTACTTGGTTCGCTTAACCAGCGTTTGGAGCGTCTCAACAAACGGTTGGACGCTATTGAAATGAAAAGTTTGCCGTTGAATCAAGGGGACCAAGCGAACGTGATGCGTGTTCAGCTTTCTAGTAATTCTGCTCCTTCGTCCAGTAATCTTCTGGGCGATCCAGGTCTTGGTAACATGAGTGTATCCATACCAGCGGGGCAAGCTTTGCCTAATGGCCATAATGTGAATTGTTTGTCTTCTGGCACTCAGCCTTCTTCGCAGAGGGCGGATTATCTACGAGGTGCCCCTACAAATAGAACTTATGGTTTGGGACCTACGGGTGATCTACATATGCCTCGTCTAACTGACTTAAACGTTGAGGCACGACAGCAATCACTTGAGGACCCTATAGCTGATAATAATTATGGATCAATCGGTGTACCTTCGTTTTCCGACTGGGCTGGTAATACCGAGTGCTTTGGTTTCGGCATGTCATTGTCTGGTGGCTCACCGACCCATGTTTTGGACACAGGTAACTCCATTGATAACATCTCTGAGAAATTAAAAATTCTTGATAGTAAGATGTTAAGAATTAAGAAATTACAATTGGAGGTGGCCTATTTTCAGCAATGTCTTGCTGAAAAAATCATACCGAAGGGCTTAAGGAGTTCCTTTTCCCCCACTAGTTTACTTTGGGACTCAGTATTTTTTGATGACTTGTCGAGTTTATTTAACCGTCAAGGGTCAGAGTTGCTTGAACTTATGATCAAGCACTACAACAACTACATAAGGAACCTCTTGACAGAAACTGAGGAACTTGACAACACTATAAAGACTGACGTGAATTTTTTGCGCTATAAGTATGACTACCAACGTATTTTTTCTAGTATAGATGCGCTTATCGTGAAGTTGAAATTCAACAAGTCTAAAAAATTAGTGAGGGATAGGAAAGCCTACCAGCAAGGTATTGCTTATCCCAACCTTGTTAAAAACAGTTCTAATAACACCAATCGGAATGATGGAATGGATCGTAGTGTTGACACTACTGCCATGGTCCCCATGGATGAAAATTTGGATAATGATCATCATGTTGATGGGGGCCTTGCTACTTCAAACCAGGGACTAAGGAGAAGTAGTAGGATTAAGGCTAACAACCAGAACCACCAAAATAACTTTAACAATAAAACTCAACAGAGACCTTTTTTAGGGGGAAGGAACAACAGACCCCAACAACGGCAGAACCGCAACAACTAACTCCTTCTAATGATTGGGAAGAAGGCCCATTAGTATATCGAAATAAACCCACCATCTTATTAAACAAAAAAGGTGACTTTAAAGTTTATAACTTTTCAAGTTTTTGTGTCGACCAGGAATTGGTTGAATTATTGTCTAGAGGTTTCTCCTTTGTTCCAGATCAAAAGCTTAGTTTAGCTAGAACATTGATCGACTTGAAATGTTATGTACGTAAATTGAATTTAAAAGTATTGTTCAACAATGATGTACACAGTGAGCGACCAATGTTTAAATTGCTCAGTACCTTTAATCCCTCACTGCACCCTAACTTGAACATCTTTGAAAATGTCTGTGAATTGGATCTTAGACATCTGTTTCACAGTGCAAAATGGCTTGACCACCAGAGTAATATTTCGTACAATCAAACAATGGCCTTGAATTATCTGAGTGGGTTGCCTGTTAGGGTTATAGGTTCATAGGTTCATAGGTTCATACTAGGCTATCTGCCCGAGGGCATTTACAGGCCTAGCCCATAGTTTTGTGGCTTATGCCACCCCTTTAGTATGGGGAACTATACCCATTATTTTGCTGTGCCTCTGTTGAGCAGTGACACTGAGGTAATCCCTGGGGTATATCTGCGATCTCCCATCCATTGGTCAAGATTTCTCTTGAACAAGGCCAGCGAGGTGCTCTGCCTCACATATACTGGGATTTTATTCCACAGCATAGGGAGTCTTTGGGTGATGAATCTATCCCTCCAGCACGTCCTATTAATAGCCGTGTCGAGGTTTAAGTCTCCAGGCCTTGTGGCTCTGACGGATCTAGATTTTTTGAGGTGAAGCATATTCATCAAATCTGGGTTTGACATGGCCTTGTATGTTAGGCAAAGGTCACCTCTGAGCAAGCGGTAAGCGACTGAATAGAGCTGGAGTTCTTTCAGTCGGGCAGCATAGGACAGATGTTTGAGACCCTTTATCCTTTTGGTGAGGAACTTTGTGGCCTCTCCAGCTGCTGCAAGTGTCAGGTCAGATACATTGCGAATGGGGCATTGTACTCAATCATTGGTCTGATGAGTGATGAGTATAGGGAGACTATGACCTCCCTTGATGTAGATGAGAATCCCTTCATGATAAGGTGGGCAATGTAGAAGGTCTTCCTAACTACTTTAGCTACATGGGTGTCGAATGACAGACTACTATCAACCTGGGTCCCCAGGTCCCTGATAACTTCTTCTGTGCTCAGTGGATTGCCACCTATTTGGTAGCTAGGGGTAACCTTATTTTTCCCAAAGGGTATGACTATGCATTTTTTGGCATTTAACTTTAGGCCATGGCTCTGGCACCAGTTATCCGTTTCTGTGAGACCCTTCTGAAGGATATCTGTGTCAGATGTGTTTTCTACTATGGCAGTTTGCAGTCATCTGCAAACTTTGTCAGCCATAACCCTCCTATGTTTGCTTGTACTTCGGAAAAGTAGATGCCAAACAAGAGTGGGCCCAGGACTGAGCCCTGTGGTACACCACTTGTGACAGGCTTTGAGTCTGGCATGGCGCCAGCAACTATGACCCTGTGGGTTCTGTCACTCAGCCAGTTTGCAACCCATCTTGTGATGTATGGGTTAACATTTAAGCTGATGAGTTTTTCAATGATACCCGAGTGGGGTATTGTATCGAAGGCCTCGCCAGATCGAGGTAGGCTGTATGGACTGCCTTTCCCTCATCAATGGCTTTGGTGACTGTTTCGAAAAAGTCAACCAGGTTTAGAAGGCATGATCTGCCTTTGACAAAGCCAAACTGGGATGGATCCAAAGTCTGCAAATTCCCTATGTCTTTATTTATGAGGTCCATTATGATCCTCTCCATGGCTTTGCAGATAAGGCTTGTCAAGCTAATGGGCGGTAATTTCCAGGGTCGGTGGAGGCACCGCCTTTGTGAAGTGGGACCACAGTTGCAGTCGCCACTCCTGGGTATGTATCCAGAGGTAAGACTATGATTAAACAGCTGTCCTAGCTGTGGGTTTAATTCCTCGTTGAGTTCGTGGAGCACACAGCCGGGGACACCATCAGGTCCCATGGATGCTGTGTTTTTTGCTTTGGAGAGAGCAGTTCTCACTTGGGCATTGGAGATGTTTGGGGGGCTGCAATCGCTTGGTATAGATATCTCTCCTTTTGGGAGGGAGGAGAAGTTTGCACTGAACCTGTCAGCCAGTATGTTGGCAATGTCTGTAGGATCAGTAATCTTCACATCATTTTGAACTAGTTCTGAGCATATCTGGGAGTTTCCTCCCAGGTTTCTAACATAGCTAAAGAAGGCCTTATGATTGTCTTTTGAGTCTTTAGTTATGAAACCTGATAAAGGTGGGGGTTTGGTAATTTTCGACATCTGTGATTACAATAGGAGAATGCATTTAGTACTAGACTCAGAAGCATATGAACGTTCCTCTTTGAATGAGATGGTGGGGTCTTACAAGAAAATCAGAGGATACCTTAGGGACCTGTTTATCGATGGCTCGATTGATATTGACATGTTTAACTTTATCAACATCTCATCTCCCAAAGTACCCGTGATGTTTGGTATTCCTAAAATGCACAAAGATCTTGTGAATCCACCAATGCGGGCCTTGGTTGATGGTAGATGTGCCATCACACATCCATCTTCTAGAGTCATCGATGGTATCCTTTCCAAATTCTTAAGAGGTATCCCTGAAATATGTAAGGACTCTTGGTCCTTCTTAGAAACCATCAACAGCATCTGTTTCGACCCATCTTTTAATTTTTTAACAATCGACGTGGTTGATCTATACACGTCTATACCGCATCAGGAAGCGGTAGAATGGGTCGAAATGATGTTGGTGAGCCTCGGGGCCACTAAGGAAGAAATATCCATTGTCACCCAATTGTTGGATATCATTTTATCTTCCAACTTCTTCCTTTTCGACAACCAGTACTACCTACAAAAACAGGGCATCGCCATGGGGTCTCCCTGTGGCGGGAGTGTGGCTAACTTAGTTGTCGCTTATTGGGAGAAAGAATTCTTTAAAGCCAACCCTAAGTTTAAGAATATGGTAAAATATTACACGCACTTTTTAGATGACGTGTTTATCCTGATTGATGGTAATGAAAGGGATGTAGTTGACCTGATTCAATCTATGAACGGTTCTTCCACGTTCTTAAAATTCACTCATCAATTTTCAACAACTGAAATTGACTATTTAGACGTCAGGTTGGCGAAGGATTTGGTTAACAACTGTTTTTCATCTTGTATTCACAGGAAGCCAACTTATTGTAATGCCTTCTTACACTACTCCAGTAACCACCCGCCCAAACAAAAAAGATCAATTGTCAAGGGTCAATTGGTAAGAGCTGTGCGTATGTGTAGCACACTGGAAGCTTTTGAATTTGAGTGCACTTTCCTAAAAGATTTGTTTTCTAACAGGGGTTACCCCGCCCTGTTGATTGATGAGCTTATAGAGGAGGTCACTACGAAAAGAGACATTGGTTTTTATAAACCTTTGTTATTCAATAATGTTTATGAGCCAACCGCTTTAAGGTCTACACCAGTTATGGATGTACTGGATGGCCCATTGGGGGACAATACAAACGTTACTACTATTCCCCCTTCAACTGATTTTAATGCCAGTTTTGTGTTAACTTTTTGTAAACAAGTTGGTACTATTTGGGCCATTATTAAAAAGAACTGGTATTTCATTCACAACAACTCTATACTACTCCAAAAACTAGGCCCACATCCCTCTGTTGTTTACAGGAGGGGGAAAAACTTGAAGGAATTACTTCAACGAACCATTTCACCTACTCATTTTACTAGGCAGGTTGGTACTGTTCCCTGTGGTTTTTGCAACAGATGTAAATATTTAAGACTGGGCAGTTCTTTTACAATTAGGGATAGGAAATATACTATCCATTCAAAAATTAACTGCAACACGAAATCTATTGTTTATGCTGCCTTTGCGTCTGTTGCCCTTGTTTTTACATAGGGAAAACCGACCGCAAGTTCAGTGATCGCATCTACCAGCATTGTTACTCTATAAAAAATAATAAAAAAACTGACAATGCTTTATCTAAACACATCCTTAACAACATAGGGCACAGTTTTGAATTCATGAGGATTGAACATGTTACTATGGGCCCTAGGGGTGGACCTCAGTCTCTGTTTTTAGAGACTAGAGAATTAGAGTGGCAAATTGGGGTGGATGCTTATTCATACCCCGTTTTGAAT
Source organism: Protopterus annectens (assembly GCF_019279795.1). NCBI lineage: Eukaryota > Metazoa > Chordata > Ceratodontiformes > Protopteridae > Protopterus > Protopterus annectens. The sequence goes on along the minus strand of NC_056733.1, from coordinate 1,086,277,751 downwards.
GAGTCTTGTAACATTTCTTCTATACTTAAATATAAAAGTTACAAGAGATGACATTCCTTATTTTATTTTTATTTTTATTTTTGTTTTATGACAAATGTATTTTTTAATGACTTCTGTGACCTTCACTACACATAATATTGAATGTAATGTTATGGTTTTATTGGATTTTATGTACTCCTAAGGTTAAGAAATTTGTATTCCTTAACTTTTCCTTTGGAGCGAACATCCCCCTTGTATGATTCACCCTGGCAACAATGTTTCTAAGGAAATGACATCATGTTTTCACTGTTTAAAAGTGGCGCTTTTACTTTTTATTGTGTTGTTTCTGATGAAGCTTTTGCATAGCGGAGGCGAAAACGTTTATCCTTAAATAAAGAACGTTAAAATACTTTTGGTGTTCCTTGGCTCGAGAGTACTGGTTTGTGCTTGTAACAGTCTTTCTAAACCTTATAAATGTAGAAAAGGCTACATATAGAGAAAACTGTATATAAAAGACACATAAAAAAAATGCAGTTTTGTATATAGTTTTTGTATATAGTTTTTGTATGCAGTTTTTATATGCAGTTTTTATATGCATTCACATGTAGTATTTTATATGTCTTTTATATGCAGTTTTCTCTATATGTAGCCTTTTCTACATTTATAAGGTTTATATAGCTTTAATGCCTTAATTGACCTATGACATCAGTGATTGAGTCAATGGTTCCATCTGTATATAAGCAATGGAGTGTTTTATTTTCTTGTCTGATGAAGCAATTAGTTTTAAAGCTCACCACTGTTCTTATTTTTTGTGAAATAAAGACGCTATTGTGTGGTACCTCTGTGTATTTTTGGTTATATATAATTGTTGAAATTGATCATTTTTTCTTTATACTGAGGTATCATTCTTGGTGAGGGCAGGATGCTTCTCAGGGTCAGAGTCATACCAGCCTGGGCTGCATGATCGGAGAGCTCTTCCATGTCTCTTTTCATGTAGTCCAGAGAGGTACGTCTCAGGTCATTCACACCAACATGAACAATGACAGAGTCATATTTGTATGTGTTCTGGAGTGACCTGTGTGCTTGTGTTATGTGGTGGATTCTGGCTCCTGACAGGTAGCTAACAGTAACCTTCTGCTTGTCCAGCCTAGTGAGTGGGATGTCAATGTGCCTGACTATAGAGTCACCTATTACTAGTGTGTTAGGTATGTTATTTCACCTTAAGGGCTGTGATTGTGCGGCACACTGATTTTGTGTTTTATGTGTTGTCTGGTTTGTGACGGGAAGTACAGGTTGTTTGGATGTCTGCTTTGGAGGTCTCTGATGCTTTTGCTATTTTTTATTTAGAGCCTCTGAGAATGATTTTGTGTATTTATGTGTATTTTTTGCCAGTGCTGTTTTAGTAGGTCTGTGTGCGGCTGGAGTTGTTGTGCAAGTGTTAACCTTCTCTTCTTGACTGTCTGTTCCAGTCTTGGGTGGAGACAACTTAGCTTCCAGTTAGGCTGTATAATTGCATCTCTCGCATATGTTAGTGTTTTGTGGTAGGAGGAGAGGGTTGTCTGTGTACATGAGGCAGTTGTAACATTGCCTCAGGATACCCAGATTCACCAGCTGGACTGGAGAGTGCACCTGAAGTTGCCCTTTTGTCATGCCTGAATAGTAGGGTGAGCTGCTTAGTCACTTGGTTGGTGAGGGGTGAATAAAGAGCCTTGCCCTGCTGGGCAATTAGTGTCAGGGTATATTAGTGCTTGCTATTAGGTCTGCGCAAGTGCTGGGCTTTAAGATGCTTTTTGAGTGCTTAGGCTGAGAGTTAGACTAGTTTCAAGGGAAAAACTGAAGAGGAGACTTAGTGGAACTGGGAATAATTTAACCATAGCTAACCGGCACTGCCAGGTGCGCAAAACCATGCAAATGCGTTTTTTATAGTAGGGAAATGAAAGAGATAAAAATTAGCCCAAAATGGCCAATAAACTACTAACTTCTGGGCTGGAACCACTCCTCCAGGGACAGATAGGTTGCTCAAAGCTCCCCTCTCTCACAGGTGAACAGAGAAACTTCCTTCTATCCAAGTAAGGTATGGGCAACTCAGAAACTAGTATCACAGCCCTGAATTCAGTACTAGCCTGAAAACTGCCTTTAAACGACTACAAATGATCAGAAAAGGCTATTGCACTTTAGTGTGTAGCTTACAACAGTTAAACAAATTATTTAAACAAAAAACAACTTTTTAAAAGTGCAGGCATTCAAATAAGTACAATATGTGAAAAAAACAAGCTTTTAAATCACAATAAACGCTGTAAAATCTGTGTTTAGGCAGAAAACATTTAAGTACAGCAAGAAAGTACAGAAAACTGATACTTAATCACTCCAAAGTCTCTCTCCTAAGCTAGAAGGCTTGTATCAGTTTAAGGCTTTCTAGTGCTGCTAGTAGGTTAGTTACAGGAAAGATGGGAAACAAGAGCAGATGTGGTCTTTTAAACCAGAAAGTTGAAAGAGACAGACAAACTGTCCAAATGGTCAATAAACTACAATCTCTAGGCCAAGAACCTCTCCTCTCATGGTAGACAGGCTACCTAGTGCTTACCATTCCCACTGATAAGCTAGAAGGCTTTCCTCCAGCACAGAAAGGCTTGCGGGGCTCAGAAGCTTACCAACAGTCCTGGATACAGCAACTCTGTAGCTAGACTAGGCTAGTTACAGGAAAGGTGGGAAAACAAGTGCAAGTGTGGCTTTTAAACCAGAACTTTGAAAGAGATGGAAAAAACTGCCCAAACGGCCAATAGCTACAATTTCTGGGCCAGGAACCACTCCTATTGTGGTAGATAGGCTACCTAATGCTTACCACTCCCACTGATAAGCTAGAAGGCTTCCCTCCAACCCAGAAAGGCTTGGGGGGCTCAGAAGCTTACAAAGAGTTCTGGAATACAGCAAATATGTACCTGGACTAGACTAGTTACAGGAAAGGCGGGGAACAAGTACAAATGTAAGCTTTTAAGCCAGCAAGTTGAAAGAGATGGAAAACTGCCCAAACGGCCAATTAAACTACAATTTCTGGGCCAAAACTCACTCGTCCCATGGAGGATAGGCTACCTAGTTCTTACCACTCCCACTAATAAGCTAGAAGGCTTTCCTCCAACACACAAAAGCTCGGGGGCTCAGAAGCTTACTAACAATCCTGGATACAGCAACTCTGTAACCGGACTAGTCTAGTTATAAGAAGGGTGGGAAACAGGCACAAGTGCGGCTTTCAAACCAGAAAGTTGAAAGAGATGGAAAAAAACTGCTCAGACAGCCAATAGATACAATTTCTGGGCCAGGGACCACTCCTCTTGTAGTAGATAGGCTACCTGATGCTTACCACTCCCATTGATAAGCTAGAAGGCTTCCCTCCAACATGGAAAGGCTTGGGGGGCTCAGAAGCTTACAAAGAGTCCTGGATACAGCAAATTTGTACCTGGACTAGACTAGTAACAGGAAAGGCAGGAAACAAGTGCAAACACAGGCTTTTAAATCAGAAGGTTGAAAGAGATGGAAAAGCTTCCTAAATGGCCAATAAACTATAATTTCTGGGCCAGAAATCACTCCTCCTGTGGTAGATAGGTTACCTAGTGCTTACCACTCTCAATGATAAGCTAGAAGGCTTCTCTCCAGCACAGAAGGGCTTGGGGGGCTCAGAAGCTTACCAAAAGTCCTGGATACAGCAAATCTGTACCTGGATTACACTAGTTATAGGAAAGGTGGGGACCAAATGCAAAACAGGCTTTTAACCAGAAAGTAGAAAGAGATGGAAAAACTGCCCAAACGGCCAATGAACTACAATTTCAGGGCCAAAATCCACTCTTCCCGTGGTAGATAGGCTACCTAGTGCTTATCACTCCCACTGATCAGCTAGAAGGCTTCCCTCCAACACAGAAAGGCTTGGGGGGCTCAGAAGCTTACCAACAGTCCTGATTACAGCAAGTCCTGTATCTGGACTTGACTAGTTACAGGAAAGGCAGGAAACAAGGTTAGAATTTTTTTTTGTTACAGGAAAGCAGCTAAAACAGCAGTAAATACAATTCAAATTGTAGTGCAGGCCAGCACACCCGAGCGTGTAGCAACACTACGGCAAATACAGTTCAAATAAATGCAATTAAATTAACAAATGACTAAAAAACTAATTCAGAAGGCAGTAAATTAGAAGGCTACTAACAAGCAGTAAGTAAGAGCAACTGAACAGATAGCACGCGGAAGAGCAACTAAGACAGTTACAGTAAGAGCAGATGAATAAGATATATATATATATATATATATATATATATATATATATATATATATTTTTTTTTTTTTTTGAGGGAAGGAACAGAGCAGGATTAAGAGGCTACAGGGGTTGTCCTTCCCAAATGCTCTCTTTGTACACAGTAGGAGTGCCTGAAATCAAAATATGATCTCACTGCACTCAGTTGAGTGAGCAAATGAGATGGGCCCAGAAGGAGTATCCAAATACAAATCTACAAGTGGGGCAGGCAGTTTCAAAGCCACCAACATTAATACCAAAACAATAACAGAGAGGGTGGGTGGGGAACTAACTGTAGAGAGACAGCCACAACTTCAGTTGAGTTAATATTCAGTGAAAAACACAAATAAATTAAATACAGTACTATATGCAAAAGAGCAGATAAAAGTATACTTAAATTCATTTATACGTCCAGCAGATTTCAGGTAGATGTTAGCCGGCCAAAGCTCTGATATTAAGCAATATATATATATATATATATATATATTTATATATATATATATATATATATATATATATATATATATATATATATATATACTTATATGTGTATCTACTTCACTTGACCTAAAACTCATTTGACTGACACCCAATTGACCTAAATTTCATTTGACTGACAACCCATTAAACTGACTTCCATTTCACTGACAGCTTACAATGCTGAATTTCAACATACTAACCATAGACAAGCACACTTAGAACACCAATGACTAACCCTTTCCAGAACTTAAAAACTACTTACTTACCCTCTTAACAGAAACAGGACAATGTACAGCCAAAATAAGTGGGAGCTATGCTCCACATACCCCTCAATGTGGGGGGCTGGGCCCCAACCCCAATTATGTATACCAACTCCAGGATCACACTACAGTGGGGAAAAGGGCATGTAACATTAAATTGCCTTACAGTACTCTACACGCTGCCACTACTGCTGGGAACTCACAAAACATTCGCCAAATTACTTTAGAGACTTCCCATAAAAATGTAAAGAGACAAACCCACATTTAGAAACACTACAGCACTACATTCTACATGACTATTGGAATTCTAACAGTCAGCACTGTAAGTTACAGTAATTCTTTTTATCACAAGCAAGTCACAGGTGAAGTAAAATCCAGAACAAGTCTAGGTCTTAAATGTTGGTGAAATGTGAGCCAGCCAAATGAATTGTCAATCAAATGAAATTTAGGTCAATTGGGTGTTGATTAAATTGGTGTCAGTCAAATGAGCTTTAGGTCAAGTGAAGTAGACCCATATATATATATATATATATATATATATATATATATATATATATATATATATCCCGTAGATATTCACTCATTATATACTAGTATCCCTGTTGCTTTTGCGTTGAAGGCTGTTAAGCATTATTTACAACTTTCAGATTTATATACCTTACAGTTTATCAATTTTATTATGATTCTGTTGGAGTTAGTTCTTAATGGGAATTTTTTTTTATTTTAAAGGAAATTTTTATCACCATATTAATTGTATTGTTATGGGGGCTCCATTTCCTCCCACTTATGCTGATGTTTTAATGGGCTTCTTTGAGCATGGATTTATTTTTAATGGAGATCTTAATGAGTCTTAATGGACACATGAAAAGTCAGCAAACAGAGGAGAGCAGTCTTGCTGGAATTGAATTCATCCTCAAGTTTTGGTGAGTACCTTCATGAGGTGGAACCTGTTTTTCACAAAATGTCACCAAGACAACACTGATATATAGTCTGTATTTTATATAGCATATATCATGGACAGACGTAGGTTCAAAAATAAAAAAGATAGCTGGGTGCACGAGACCCAGAATAAAAAAATGCCCAATCCTGCTAGGTGCACTGGTTCCAGGACTGGAAAAAAATGACAGAGTAGAATCCTTAAGACATGGAAGCATTTCTACATCAGGTTAGGCTAGGCCCAGGGGGGAGGAAGGCCCCCCTACCTGTTATAGAAGGAAGTAGACGTCTACAAAAATCAGGAAAACTGTGAAGTGGACTATTGAGGATAAGAAAGGAATGATGTATTGTTACTATTATGCAAGAAACCTAGAATTTCCAGACAGAAGTTATACAAAAAGATTAAGAGAGAAATAAAAGGACGGAAAAATACTTCCACAAGAAAAACTGCTAGAAACTTCAAATAAAAAATTGTGTTCATTAATACATCAGATTTATGAAAAACATTATATAGATCAAGAAACCTTGTGCCATTTGGAAAAAGAAGTGACTGAGAAAGTGCAAAAATATAAAGAACAAAATGTATAGACTTTTGAAAGGTATAAAATAGAAATATGGATGGGGAAAGAAAGAGAAATCTGATATGGGGCAATATTTATGCAAAGGAGAAAGCTAAATTAATCAACACAAAAAAGGCAGCCCCAAAGATATTCAAAGAGAAATACAAGCAAAGGTATCCAGATATAGACAATTTCACAATAAAAAAATATAAGATCACAAAGAGGGAACATAGAAAAGAAGATTAGTAAAGTAGAAGTTAAAAAAATAGAAGTTGAAGTTATGGAATATCTGCAAAGTAATGGAGTTAGTGTAGAGAGTCTAACACCAGTTATATCGCAGTGTGATGGAACAACGAGATCCTAAAGTAAGCAGAAACAGGAGGATCAGGAGACATCTGAAGAAGAACTATATACATGGGAAAGAAAAAGAGATTTCATGTGGTACAATATTTATGCAAGGGAGAAATCAAATCTAATCAACAGAAAAAGAGCAGCACCAAGGATATTTGAAGAGAAATACAGGCAAATGCATCCAGACATGAAAAATTTTACAATGCAAAACATAAGAAAACAAAGAGGAAAAGTAGAAAAGAGGATTAGTAATGGAGAAGTGAAAGAAATAGAAACTGAGGTTATGGATTACCTGCAAAGTGAAGGATTTAGTGTAAAAAGTCTAACACTGATAACATCACAGCAGAATAGAGCAATAGATTTCCAAATTAAGGAGAAACAAGTGGAGTGGGAAACATCTGATCAGTTGCTATATGAAGACACTTTGGAGCCTTCCACAGGAAACCAGTACAGATGTTCAGCTGGAGCTGGACAGCAATGGAAGGAACAGGAACTGTGTCAACTCTGCCACAGTCAATGTTGTGGAATGATAGGGCAGTGAGTTCCGATATGAATGAGCAACGGATGACAAAGGATGAAACTGAAGCTAATGTGGCACAGGAAAACACTCTGGAACTTTCTATAGAATGCTCGCAGGAAATGGAGAACACAGAATGTGCTCTCAGTTTAGAAAAAATGATCTAAGGGAAGAGTTGCTTGATTTAATAGAGATGGACAAATATATTAAGATCAATGAAAGAAATAGACTACAGAAAGTCAATAAAACCCAGAAAGTTAGAAGTCTGAAAAAACAAATGTCCACAGAGATTCATGTGATATAATAGAAGTAATTAGGACATATTACTGTACAGATAAAGTAATAACAGATAAAATCTTGCCACAAAAACACAGGGTAGTAAGGTAAAGGAAGGGGAGAAAATTAATGCCATCATGGAAGTACCGAATAGAGAAAACAATAAAGCAATTAATACAAGAAATGTCACCGTTAGAACGGTATAGAAGAGGGAACAGATCAACAAAAATACTTAGAAAGATAGACATGATGGGGGGTGCAGCACCTAACTTCTGGCTAAAAGTATTAACATCTTTAGGTGAAGATTTAGCCATAAGTAAGAACTATTTGTATGCACACCCTGAACAGGCACCAGCCTGACTAACAACAGGAAAAACAATACTTCTACTTAAGAGCGAACCTGCAAGTTATCATAAAAACTATAGACCAATAACTTGCCTTCCAACAATGTATAAACTATAAACTGGAACTGATACTGACAGAGTTTATAGCTATTTAGAAGAAAACTCAATCAAGGCAATAGAACAAAAGGGTAATAAAAAAGTCATATGGAACAAAGGATCATTCGTTGTTAAAAAAGTCATAATGGAGAACTGTAAAAAAAGGGAAGAATCTAGGTATGACATGGATAGACTACAGAAAATCATTTAATAGTTTCCTGCATTCATGTACCCTACACTGATCAACTTTATTACAGCGACCACAAAACAGTGGCAAACCACTTTGCAGTTAAGCCATGATAAGGGACAAGTTATTATTTTACGGATACAAATTCAAAGGGGGGATATTCCAGGGTGACTCTCTGTCACTCTGTCACCTCAGCTCTTTTGTCTTGCCCTTAACCCATTAAGTTGTCTACTTAACAGATTATGTCATGGCTATAATTTTGCTCCCAGAAAACAGCAAAGTGTGAAGACTTCTCTTCTTCTTTTTGTAGATAATTTAAAACTATATAGTTCATCAGATGAGGAACTGAAAGCAACTTTGAGTGGTCACAACTTTTTCAAATGATATAAGAATGTCATTTGGTCTTGATAAATGTGAAAAAGTAACCTTTAAATCAGGAAAGCTGCAGCACCAACAAACCATCAGTTTGGGACAGGAATGTAATATAAAAGAACGTGAGCAAGAGGAAGTGCATAAATATTTGGGAATCGATGAAGGATCAACAATAGAACATGAACAAATACAAATAAAACTGAGTAAGGAATATTTTAGAAGACTAAAATTAATAATGAAAACAGTGTTGACATCCAGAAACAAAGTCCAAGCTATAAACCAATTTGCTCTTCCTGTCATAACTTACAGTTTTGGAGTGATTGACTGGCCCCAAAAGGTATTGGATAGGTTGGACAGGAAAACAAGAAGGATGCTTCATACCCATCAAATGATTTATAAAAATCGGTGCATTTCAAGTCTATATATTCCCTATTTTGAAGGAGGTATGGGCCTCCTTGAAATATCTTACATGTATAGATCTGCAATAGTGGGACTGCATACATATGTGTGACTTCACAAGACCCACATCTAGTGAAAAATGTGAAACATGAGGAGAATAAGTCTAAGATAACTTCCCTGCTTAGTCTAGCAGAAGCATATCTGTGTCAAACAGGAATGGAAATCAAAGCAGAGGAAGATAAAATCAGGCAGCAACTGAATGTGCCAAAAACAAAAGAAAGAATATAAGCTGAAGGATGAGATGAGAAGGCAAGAAATGTGGAAAATACATAAATACAGTTTCAAGCATAGAAAACTCTTGGAAAAACCTCATGTTGAGCAGGATCAAGCACAGGAGTGGTTAAGGTGAGGTGAATTTAATTTAAACCAAAAGATGCAAGGTTAATATTGGCAGTCCAAGACTACATGCAAGTTGGTTTACAAAGTCCATTGAACATGTGGGAGAAACAGACAAATGTAGATTTTGTAAAACAGAATTGGAAACAGTTGCTAGTCTTATTGCTGGTTGTGATAGACTAATGGCAGAAGTATTGTATACTGAAAGGCATAATAATGTGGCAAGACGGTTGTACCGGGGAGTGTGCAAACATTATAATACTGAAGTAGCTGAAAAACACTGGAAACATGAGCCAGAAAGCATTATAGAAAATGATGAAGTTTATATCACATGGGATCATCCATTACTGACAGTTCAAAAAATAGACCTGAGAAAAACAGATATAGTAGTCCATGAAAAGAAGACAAAAGTAGCATTGATCGTCGAAATTCCCAGACCCAATGATTAAAGTATCTTATGTACAGAGAGACACAAAGTCATAAAATACCAGGATTTGTAAGCAGAATCGAAGCAGTGTGGAAGAAGGATACCCAGACAGTTCTAATAGTAGTAGGAGCAACATATTGTACAAAAAAGAATGTACAATCATAGTTAGATATGTTACCGATACGTGTAACTCCATACGAATTGTAGATGGAGTCATTACTGAGCACATTGCGAGTTTTGCAAAGAGCACTTTTGGCTAACATCAAAGATTGAAACAATACTAATTTTATGAACTTTAATCATACTTTGACTTAGGAATGGGGTCCATTCCTATCATAGTACTGGAAACCCAAAGACTTGGAGAAATTAAAAGGTAGATCTTAACTCATTTATATTATAGATGTGTATGTGGCATAGATGTTTAGATGATTGTTGGCCTTTATGGGACTATCCAGTTGAGAATCTTAAGAGGTTTGCTGAGCATCTTAATGTCAATCATTTTGGGATTAATTTTACTTTCATTTATAACTTGAGTGTGATGTCTTTTTTTTAAAGTAACAGATAACGAAGTTGTTGGATGACACTCTTAGTTGTGCTTTATATAGAAAGCCCTTTACTAGGAATACATTTTTACATGCTGAAAGCAGCCATCCTGGTCATATTATAATTGATATTTGTTATTCTCAGTTTTTACTTATTAGATGTATTATAAATTATGAAAATTTGCTACAAGCAGAGATAAAAGACATGGCCAATAGTTTTATTAAGAAGGTTTAAAATGAAAACAAAATTCAGGAATCAGTTACTCAAGCTAATATGAAGCCACAGGTCTACTTTTCTTGAATACCAGCAAAGAACAGTTCAGACAGAACCTGATAGGGATGTTTGTTTTCTAGTTACTTATAGTATGAATACATTCTCTTTTAAAAGAATAATTCAAAAGCATTGACATCTTTTCAGCACGGCTAATTTATTTCCATTTTTTATCATCTTCTTGTCATTTTTTATGTAAAGGGAAACATTTTGGATAGTATTGTTTTCACACTGTAAGCATTCATTTGATAAAAACAACAAATCAACAGTTGCCTCTCATCCAAAGGGTTCTTTTCTACATGGCAATTACATTTTTTGTTCAGTTATTTGTGCAACAAAAAAAAATTTCACTTCAACCCAATAAGGTTTTATTTCTTGTAACAGTGATTAATGATTTATATGGCTGGGTGTAATTATTGTTCCTCCTATGTAGGATAAACTCAAAGATGTTAGAAACAAAAGGTAGCATTACATTTAAGTGATATCACATGCCAGCAGGAGAGGAGCACCCTATATAAATATATACCTTGACATACTACAGCAAAATTTATGTTTATTGGTTTGGCGAAAGTTGACAAGAATCTTCTTCTTCTTTCGGCTGCTCCCATTAGGGGTCGCCATAGCAGATCAACTGTTTCCATTTCTTTCTGTCCTCTGCATCTTGCTCTGTCACACCAACCACCTGCATGTCCTCTCTCACCACATCCATAAACCTTATCTTAGGCCTTCCTTTTTTCCTGTTACCTGGCAGCTTCATCCTTAGCATCTTTTTCCCAATATACTCTGCATCCCACCTCAGCACATGTCCAAACCAATGGAATCTTGCCTGTCTGGCTTTGTCTCCAAACCTTCCAACCTGGGCTGACCCTCTAATATACTTATTCCTAATCCTGTCCATCCTCATCACACCCAGTGCAAATCTTAACATCTTCAACTCTACCACGTCAAGCTCTGACTCCTGCCTTTTTGTCAATGCCACTGTCTCCAACCCATATAACATAGCTGGTCTCACTACCCTCTTGTAGACCTTCCCTTTCACTCTTACTGGTACTCGTCTGTCACAAATCACTACTGACACTCTTCTCCACCCACTCCATCCTGCCTGTACTCTCTTCTTCACCTCTCTTCCACACCCACCATTACTCTGAACTGTTGATCCCAAGTACTTAAACTCATTAACCTTCACCACCTCTACTCCCTGCATCCTCACCATTCCTCTATCCTCCCTCTCATTTATACACACGTATTCTGTCTTAGTCCTGCTGACCTTCATTCCTCTTATATTTCCATTTGGGGTGAAGAGTTAAATAAAAAGAAAGGTTTTGGATAATTAATCTGGGTGCCTTACATACACCAGGGTTAATTGAAGGAATTTATTTATGTGAAGTTTGTTATTTATTTGATGTATCTATAATTTATTATAAACTCTTTTTATATATATTCAAGTTTATCATCAATATGATAACTACCTGGTATCACCATAAAGTATATATAATAAATTCAAAGTACTTAATAGTGAAGTGTGTACTGTTCCTTTTTAAATTAATTGATTGTGTATTTCCCCTTTTATTTGTCTGTTTTATTATAGCACTGAAGAGGCCACCTATTGTGGAGAAATCATAGTCTCTTTTCATTTGGACCAGAATAAATATTTATGTTTATATGTCAACATTCCAATAAAGTGAAGAAACATTGGATTAGTGTTGTTTTTATATATATATATTGCAGCGGTAGCATTGTTGCCTCACAGCAAGAGGTTCTCCTGTTCGATTCTCGGCTGGAGTGCCTTCTGTGTGGAGTCTGCATGTCCTCCCCGCAGTCAAGTGGTGTTTGAAAGACATGCGTGAATGGGCGTGCCTTCGTTGAAGGTTGGGTGTTGGGCTGGCAACTCGGCACCATAAAAATCTACTGCCAATCATTAGCGGACCGGAGTTCCGCTGTGGCGACCCCTAACCAGGAAAAGCCGAAAAGACAATATACATATAGATATGTGTGTATGTATATCTAAATAAATATATATATATATATATATATATATAAATATAAATATATATATATATATATATATATATATATATATATATATATATATATATATATATATATATATATATAAATATAAATATAACTTTATTGTCATTCAGATCAACAAATGCAATGCATCACTGGATGAAATGTTGTTGCTTCAGGCTCATCTGCATTCTGTGTATTTATATATATATATATATATATATATATATATATATGTCTGTGTGTGTATATAGGTCTGTGTGCATGTATGTATATATGCATGTTGGGAGGGTGGCCTAATGGTTAAGGTGCTTGCCTTGCAAGCACAAGATGCAGGGTTTGAGTCTCACAAGGGATATTTGGCTAGGCTTAAAATGGCTCGCAAGGGCAGTTAGCTTAGTACTAATCTATGAAATTCTATGAAGTATGTAGATATGTTTCTGTGCTTGCACATGTGTATATGTGCATGAATGCCTGTATGTACATATGCAAGCTTGCAAGTAGTTGGGTGGAAAGCACATACAATAGTAACTCAAACATAACAGGTTGAGTGTTCACTTGCTTGTTATACTTTATATTGAGACTCATATAAGAGAGTGAACACTGCAGTTATGTGTCTGGGTAGGATTTAGCTAGAGTCACCCATGCACAGCATTTCAACTTACCATTGTCTGATAGATGAATAGTGAAAACAGTGAGTCGAACAGCAGGAAAAAAAACACACCAAAATATATATATATTTTTTGTGTGTGGGCAAACCCTACTGAACCCTCCTAAACGATATATACCTACTCCAGAGCTGCACCACGGTGTTGCAAAACGACCATCACTGGTGTGCTCTGTAGAAAACATTGCAGTGAACTCACTGCAACATTGAATTTTCACAATAAAGCCACTTCCAGTAAAAGTTTCCAAAGAAATGTTGATAAGCCATGAAGAAAGACTGAGACAGATGTTTCACTGCCTTCTAGTAATCACTATTTCCCTATGGTGTATTAACCTCACAGTAGGAATTATAGACAGCGTTTTGGGGGGGGGCACAACGGGGCTTATCTGTTGCAAAAAATGATTTGTTGTAAGTGCAATATTTGCACATATTCTTTATGAACTTGAACGGTTGTGATACAAGTTACACAGTAGTCAAGCTGATATAATATGTGCAGATGGTACTGAGCTTTTGTGATTCTAATGTTTTCGTTTTGAATGTGCATGGTAGAGCCATGTATGCATGCATGTATGTGTGTATATTTGTATATGTTTGCAGATATGTAACACAGAGTTACTATAGAGCATTTGTTACAAATTACGATTGTCTTGCAAAAGGTATGAGGAGATCTTCCATTGTTAGCCCACAGAATCCGAGAACCAGCAAAGGGATACAGCCCATCAAGGGGGATCCCTTGAAGTAAAATAATTTTATCAGTTTACCAGAGCTGAACAGTAGTTTACTCTGCACAAAAAGATTCAGAAAACATTTGCTAAATGAGGTAGGTAGGGAGGAAAAAAAAGACTGTGAGACAGACCGATGTGGAGAATCTTGTTCTTGCTTTTTTAAACTGGTGAGCAGCATTATCTATTATTTTTATAGAATGGGATTTCTGTGTTTAAGGAAATCATGGAGATAGTTAATTTATTTATTTTATTATTTTATTTTATTTACATTTGTTGACCGGGAGTGTCCGACTGGACATAGGTCCATTTTCAGCGGAGGCCCGGGGAGAAAAGCTCCACAGTTAAAAAAAACAGACAGTAGTTACATTAGATTACATAGCGGTTAACACTTTGATTAACATAGCAATTACTTACAACATATTTACAGATGAAGAACATAGTACATCAGTAGACAACTAGAATCTTTATCTGTGAAGTACATAACAGACATTAACAAATGTTACAATAAGAAGTTTCTGCTGTATAATAAGTACTAGGCTTATGAGCATCTGAGCTTGCTATCATCAAGGCAGTTAGTGGAGTGGAAAGAAAGGTAATGGTTGGATGGGGTGGCTGATATTAGAGTGGGAGTTGGAAGGGCATAGCCAGCATGTTTTTAGGTGTGCTTTTAGTAAAGTTTTGAAGTGGGTGCATGATGGTACGGTGGTAATTGTGGGTGGAAGGGAGTTCCATAATTTGGCTATGGTGTAAGAGAACAGTGCTTCACCAGCAGAGTTATTGGCTTTAGTGATCTGCAAGTGATTTTTGTTGCTGGATCTTAGTGGTCTGGTAGTGCGATAGGGTTGGAGTAGATTCTGGAGGGATGGGACATTTAGTGGATGGTTTACTAGTTTGTGGGTGAGTGAGAGTTGATACCACTGAAGGAGGTGAGGGAGTTCAAGCCAGCCCAGTTCAGCAAGTGAGAGACAGTGGTGACTATGGTAGGATGCCCCTCTGGCGAATTTGGCAATTTTGTTGTAGCAGGTCTCTAGCTTGTTTAGATCGCATTGTTAATGTTTAAGAAATTGAAAGAAAATCGATATCCCTGTCCTATAGTATATGTATGCACCATCGTACGTGCAGCTGTGATGTATGTACACAGAGTCTATATTAGAACACCGAAAATTCAAAATGTCGAGTGTTCTAATATCGAACCCTACCAATCAAAAATACTAAACATCGAACATTCAGAACAGTGAATTTTTTCCTAGGGAAAAAATTTGCTGTTCCAAAACACATATACACAACACAAGCACACCAAACAAACAGCAATCCACACATATACACCTAAGCTCTTACACCTAACCCTACACTAAACTATACATACACCAATAACTATCCACTTACCTTAACCCAAACCCTAACCCTAAGGTCCGTCACTATCACACACTCACCTCACCCGCGCCCTAACCCTAACTCACATAACCCGCCCTAACCCTCACGTCCACACAATCACACACATACCTAACCCATGCCCTAACCCTAACTCACCTAACCGGCTCTAACCCTCATGTCCACACAATCGCACACATACCTAACCCGCACTCAATCGCACACTTATCTGAACCCGACCCGTAACTTTCCACCAGAGAGCTGAAAATACCAAAGCAACAGAAACGGGCAACCAAATTCTTTCCCTAGGAAAAAATTCAGTTTTCTGTTTCTTTGATATTTTCAGTGTTCGCTGAAAATGGGTCGATATTAGAACACTCGACATTTTAAATGTTCGGTGTTCTAATATAGACCCTGTACATGTTACACTGGGTAAGCCTTTCTGTGTAATTTGAGTAGGATTAGACATGCATGGCACATTTTTGTGGTTTGGTATGCCTTTTATTTAATGGTATTTGTGATGGCCCACCACTGAGCCAGTAATCAAGGCTCCTCAATCCTCACCACTAGCACCAGTGGGGGACATACATTGGGAGAATGACAGGCACACTCAAAGTATTTCCAGATGCAGCTCTCTGCATCAAGTGCAATTTCCCTTAATAGCACACATCGGGGGCTAGTTTTTCCTTCTTTCTCCAGATCGCTAAAAAGACTCCCCACTGGCACAGCTATAGAGTTGAATCCTTGGCCAGGGTTCCAAGCCAAGTCCTCCAACAATCTGTCTATCCAACTTGTGCTTCATGTCCCTGCCCAAGTAGCTGACACACACTCTTGGAGATTTGTTTTACACACACACATACACACACACACAACTGGGGAAAGGCTGGCACAGGCTTACTAGCTATGCCCCTTCTGCCCAGACTATACAAAGTAGTTATCACTGCCATCAGAACCCCTTATCATGTACTTTAAGGCTCTTAACAAAGGGTGTCCAATCTTACTGTGTAATGTCACTATCAATACAAATGGTAGTTTGACCAAGAGCAAGGCTATTAGGAGTGGCCTACACAGTATCACCAAATAAATATGCAAGTACTCTCAGAACTTAAATATCTCTAGACAAATCAGCCACAATGAAAGGTTTAAATATATTTAATAATAAATATTAAAGGTACGAGAAAATACTCAGTATATATTTACAGTGATAGCAGAGTTCAAAATCACAGGAAATATTTAAAACAACATTGCAGGACAGTCTCAAATAAATTAATAAATAAATAAATACATAAAATATCTAAGCTAAGCTGTGCTGTATTTCTGACTATATCTAAGAGAATTACTATACCTTAGTACACCTACTTAATTAGAGCAGCAAGGCAGATGTGGTGAGTTGATCTTGATGTTGTCAGGTAAAGGGCAGAATACAGAATGCCGAGTCTCTCTCAGAGAGTTCTTAAATTAATATCTCAAACATTATTGCTGGGATAGCTTGCAGAATGACATCATTTCTTGTCATCTGACTCTATCCCAGGTAAACCCCCACTGCTGAAAGCTAGCAGTATTTAACATCCACCTGAGAAAATACATAGACAAAGGGTTTTCCTCAGATCTATGCAGCTGTTGGAAGTCATAAAATACAACACTTCCACATCCAAGCCTAGTAATTATTTCTCCTTCAAGACAACACAGTAAGATCCCTAGTGTAGACATCTGGTCTCTTGCTGTCATAAAGTAATTTATTTTCAGCTGTTTTTCTGAAGTTCTGCTGGCATGAAGTTAACTCTGTGTGTTCCAGTTTCCACTGTTAAAATATATACAGTTAAACAATTTCAATACTGTATGTACATTTCTTTTCTCTTCCAGGAGGCACATTGTGGATCCATTTTTAAACTTAGTACTTTGCAAAATATCTTTTCAACACACATCCAAACTTTCTGTGTAATGTTACTATCAATACAAATGGTAGTTTAACCAAGAGCAAGGCTGTTAGGAGTGGCCCACACAGTGTCACCAAATAAATATGCAAGTACTCTCAGAACTTAAATATCTCTAGACTGATCAGCCACAATAAAAGGTTTAAATATATTTAATAATAAATATTAAAAGGACAAAAAAATACTCAGTATATATTTACAGTGACAGCAGAGTTCAAATTCACAGGAAATATTTAAAACAACATTGCAGGACAGTCTCAAATAAATAATGGAAATATCTAAGCTAAGCTTTGCTATATTCCTGAATATATCTAAGAGAATTACTATACCCTAGTACACTTACTTAATCAGAGCAGCAAGGCAGATATGGTGTGTGGATCTTGATGTTGTCAAGTCCAAGATATAATACAGAATGGTGAGTCTCTGTCAGAGAGTTCTTAAAATAATATCTCAAATATTACTGCTGGGATAACTTGCAGAATGACATTATTTCTTCTCATATGACTATCCCAGGTAAACCCCCCCACTGCTGAAAGCTGGTAGTATTTAGTATCCACCTATAAAAATACACAGACAAGGGCTTTTCCTTAGATCTGTGCAGCTGTTGGAAGTCATAAAACAATAAAACACTTTCACATCTCAAGCCTAGTAATTATTTCTCCTTCAAGAGAACACAGTGAGCTCCCTAGTATAGACATCCTGCCTCTTGCTGTCACAAAGCAATTTAATTTCCGCTATTTTTCTTAAGTTTTGCTGGAATGAAGCTAGCCTTCCTGTGTTCCAGTTTCCTCTGTTAAAATATATATACATTTAAAATATTTACAGTAGTGTATGTATATTTTTGTTCTCTTCCAGCAGGGCACACTGTGGATCCATTTTTAAGCTCAGTACTTTATAAAATATCTTTTCAACACACATGTCTGTACAAACCTAGTTTGATATATACATGACATGCAGTTCTAATACATTTGTAACACAAGCATCTTACATGAAGCATCTTGACTTTCAAAAATGACACATAACCATTTACAAAATTCCAGAGAGCTGTGCTGGCAGTATCTCCCTTTGTTACACATGTATATAAATCATGTTAATATTCATACATGACATATAATTATTTACAAAATTCCAGATAGCTGGGCTGGCAGTATCTCCTTTTGTGACAGAATTATTATGCAGATGCAGAACACGTTGGATACAATTTACAATTATGATCCACATGGTTAGGCAATATTTGGCAACTGCAGTCATACACCTCAAATTAAAGGAGATAAAAAATATATGGAGGGAAGAAACTACAAATTTCTGGCAAGTATGGAAGCTGCTGGTTTGATTACTTTATAAACTCACAATGGGGGGGGGGCATTAGAAGAAATGTTTTGGTATAGCAAATGTTAGATTAATAACTTTATTATAGCAATGAATTATGCAATCCAAATGTAATGCAAAACAAATTATTTCAATGCATAGGTGCTTGTGAGGGTGGGATGCTAGTTGAATGTCACTCTAAAGTCAGTACATGTAATGTATTTGTGCATATTGTCAAAGATGACATTACTGCCACCGTCTGTCTTAGGATGATGTGTTAATGTTACCAATATATGATGGATGACTGGCATTGATGGGCATTTGAATCCCACCACTACCAACCAGTGTGTAGAAGGGTGTGTGAGAAACAAGGGCTACAGTCCTGGGATCTACTTCACAGAAAACTGATTTAGTAACCAGTTCATGTAATGCAGCCTGCTCAAGGAGCATAAATGGAATACGCACTCTTGTCCTGGGTATAGGCTTTGAACATCTGCACCCATACTAGGACTGCACACTGATCCTTTACAGAACTCAGTCTCACTCATCTTTCTCACAACTTTGTCTGTGAGCTGCAGTGTCCAAGTATCTTCCAATACCACCTACCCAGGTAACTGCTTTGTGCACAAATGATTATTTAAACACACACACACACACACACACACACACACACACACACACACACACACACACACACACACACGCACACACACACACACACACACACACACACACACACACACACACACACACACACACACACACACACACACACACACACACACACACACACACACACACACACAATCCCAGGGAAGGCTGGCAGAATTTTTCACTTCCTCACAGCTTTCTGCCTGGGAAAGAAGTTTCGTCACTACTCTGGATATGGCCAGAGGCCATGCACACCAGTTGCCTCTCACTTGATTTAGCCAAATATAAAGTATGACATTCATACATTTCCTTTGTACAATGCTTGAGTGATCTAGCTTTCTGAAGGTGAATATCCCAACTTTGTCAACCTACAGTACAAAATACCCTGTCTTGGATAATAAATGAAAATGCATAAACAATAAATACCAGCCACAAGACCTTTAGATTGAAATAAATAAGACTGCACTTAAACAACAAAGAAAACAGTGTTAAAACAGATTAAATATGCAGAGTTCAAACTGCACAGAGTATATGATGAAAATAGCAGTCAGTTGTACAGACAGAATATATATAAAAAAACTCTAATTTACAGCTAAATAAGTACCCTAAGTGTCTCTTACTGAAGTAATATTGCCCCTAACTAAGGTAGCAAAAATATTATCAGGCAAAATTCAAAACCAAGCCTTTGTAGATGTAGCCCAAGCAAATACTAAGATTGGACTGTTCTCATGTTTCAGCTCCAATTTATTCATTTTAGCTCATCACTCCTGTACAGAAATCCAGAAGTCAAACTGCATAATTTCCTTTCCACACAAAAAACAGATGCAGTTATATTACCTCAGGTTACATTAGTTTAATTCCCACATGGAGGAACAATGAACTAACTACCATTAAACAGGATCTCTGCATATTGATAGATGCTTCATTTTACAGATATGGACAGCTGCTTCATTGAAGTACACTATAACTGCATTTTATGACCCTTGGTTTTCCCTTTTTTAAAACTTTTATGTGGTTTAATTACGTGCAGACAGTTAGTCCTCCCTGATGAATTTCAGAAAGTTGCACTTTACAGTTAAAATGCCAGTGTCATATAATTTCCCTTCATCTGATTTTACTTTCAAAGAGAGAAATGCCACAGGAAGCACACCCTTTCTTTTACAAACGTGTTGTCTTTATGAAATAAGCAAAAAAAAAAAATCACTTCTTTAAATCATCTTTCTATAGGGTGACAACACAATTGCCTTCCCATAAGAGCTTAAAGCAAGTATTCTGGAGGCAACTCTCAGGAAATGTAGCTTAAGACAAGGGTGCATTAATTTTGTATACTACCATATTCCCTTTCTAGGCAGACCATTTTAATTCGCATTAGTAGTATAACTTCTATGCTGGATAGTCATGTTACAGGAATGCAAGGCTAAACTCCATCTAGAAAACTTTCCATTCTATCCATTTAGCCTGTGTAACC
The DNA here is from genome assembly GCF_019279795.1 of Protopterus annectens. Taxonomy (NCBI): domain Eukaryota; kingdom Metazoa; phylum Chordata; order Ceratodontiformes; family Protopteridae; genus Protopterus; species Protopterus annectens. The sequence continues at coordinate 1,086,256,948 of NC_056733.1, read as the reverse complement.
ACTTTAAAGGGTTACAGTCATTAACCGCTGTAAATGTCATGCCACAGATGATGGGTTGTAGCATATGTAGATCCTAGACTATGCCCAGACACTCTTTCTTTAAGGCTACACATGATTCCTCCCTGGGATGATATCTCTGTCTCAAATACACACTAGGATATGCCTCTTCTTCTGAAGGAGCCTCAATAAATACAGCCCCAGCTCGTAGCAGGAGGCATATTCCTGTACAATGAGTTTTTGAGTATAATCAATACTTGTCCATTACCGAACCCATAGACAAAAATTTACTGGTTTCTTGCCTCTTTCTTGAGCTTTCTAAAGCATTTAATATAGTATCATACTCCAAACTTCTCGATAAACTATTACAACACAACTTATCTCCCTCTGCTATTATATGGTTCACTAGCTTTCTCACCAATAGACAACATTCAGTAAGATGGCAAGCTACCTGCTCCCTTACTTACCAATCCAAACTGAGATGCCTCAAGGCTCGATTCATGGCCCTCTACTCTTTAATATTTTCACAAACCAACTACAGTCTTCCTGTACAGCATCCTCCCTGACACAATATGCGGATGACTCTACCCTTATTATCTGTTCTGACAGCTTCTCTAACCTCCTCTCTACTACTCAACATAGCTTCCTATCTGTATAAAAATGGCTAACTGATACCCAACTAATTCTAAATCCCCAAAAACAAAAACAAAGCTACTACTCTTTTTTCCAAAAACCCTCTCTAACCTCAAAACAATATTCACCATTTCTTCTCTCGACAATGCCATCATACAGCCTGACCCACATACTAAACTTCTTGGTGTTATTATCGATGAGCAATTAAAATTTGATACTCATATTCAGCACTGTATCAAAAAGATCAATCAAAAACTCGGCCTACTCTACAGACATAAAAATTACCTAGCCCCTGACTCTGTTGCGAAAGTAGCTCAGACCTTCCTCCTTCTATGTCTACTTTATGCCCCCCCCCCCATATTTTCACATCTACAATCTACCTTTTTGGCTAAACTCTGTCAATCATACTATAGTGTTGCAAGCTTTGCTAGTAACCAGCCCCACGGATCTCATCACTGACATTCACTAAAACAACTCCAGTGGCTTGACTTTCCCCCAGCACCTGCTTTACTCCGAGCTGCAAATGACTCATACTCTACTCATTAAAACCCCTGTCCTGCTCTAGCCTCACTAATATTACTTTATATCTGTCCCAGAACTCTACGCAGCTCTGACCAGCTCTTTCTGGATGACTATAAACCAAACAAAAACATTGGTAAATTTCTTTACAAATATAGTATTTCCCATGCATGGAACAAGCTCTCCCTTAACATCCGAATCATTTCTAACATAAATCTCTTTAAATCTGACCTTAAAACTTTTCTCCTAAATGCAGCACCTGTCACTGCAATGATCCCACTTAAATCCCACCTTACCACCTTACTACCTCTCTCACTTTTAACACCTACCTATTGCAAGTATCCTATCTCATTTGCATATTTTTCTCTTTTTGTTGATTAAAAAAATCTAACTTTTGTACTGTATGTTATAAGGTAATACTTATGTAAACTTCATTCTCAGGCCTTTTGTAAATTGCTACTGTTTTCATGTAAAGCACATTATTGTAATGTTTGCATAAATCTTCATTGTCAGATGTTTTTCTTTTTTGTAACTTTGTAATAACTGTCTGGAGCTTTTCTCCTCGCGTCTCCACTGAAAATGGCCCACTGGCTCAGTTGGACTAACCCGGTTAACAAATGACAAATCAATCAATCAATATCAATCAATCAATCAATCAATCAATCAATCAATCAATCAATCAATCAATAATCAGGACTGATCCTTTGAAATGTCTGCTGATAGGCTGGAGTGCAGATAACCTTATTTGATCTATTTTTCATGATAAGGTCTGTAAGGAGTTGCTTTCATACTATAGTGGGGAACAAACTTCTGACAGCATGCTGCTGCTGTACCTAAGAATGTCCTCACCTGTTTCTTGGTAGTGGGAGTTGGCCATGCCCACACTGCTACAACATTAGCAGTTTCTGAACTAATCTTTCAACCTCTGACTCTGAAAGAACTTCTCAGAGAAGATACCTCTGCACATCCACCTGACACTTTTAAGCCTTGATAGTCAGTCCCAGAATAATAGGTTCATAGGTTCATACTAGGCTATCTGCCCGAGGGCATTTACAAGCCTAGCCCATAGTTTTGTGGCTTACGCCACCCCTTTAGTATGGGGAACTATACCCATTATTTTGCTGTGCCTCTGTCGAGCAGTGACACTGAGGTAATAGTTAGCAATTCTCCATCCTGTGCCATTCCCTGAAATGGTGTCCCCTCAATGTTTTAAGTTGATGATCAAAACAAAGTTCTTATTGTACACGAGGAACAAAAAAAATACTGCCATACATGAGGAAAATTTTTAAAAGATCCTCTCTTACCTGAGGACCTTTTCAGTACTGTCTGAAAATGCAATACTGACATTCATTTCTGAATTCTTGTAATGTACTAAAGATTGATTGGCACCTGCCAATCATGGCCAGTGCAGCTACTCCCTTCACTCCGCCCTAGCTATGCCTCTGTTCAGCTCTGCGTTTTGCAGTGTACCCAACACATCCCAAACATGATGAACATGTTCTGCTCATGACCGGCTGTGGATGACAATGTTATCTAGCTAAGCAAGGAAATAATCTCCAGCTCCTGATAGGATGCAATATACCAGCAGCTGGAATGTCACTGGAGCATTAATCATTCCAAAGAACATCTTTGTAAACTCAAATCATCCAAATGGGGTCACAAATGCTGACCTCTCATTCGGTATATGTGGAAAGGGTTACCTGCCAGTAATATTTGGTCAAGTAACCCTTTCCACCTACAGCCTCTGGAAAATCACTGGAGCATTCTTCATTCCAAAGAGCATTTTTGTTAACTCAAACCACCCAAATGGGGTCAAAATGCTGATCTCTCCTTGGCTGTGGGTGGAAAAGATTACCTCCCAGTAATCTTTGGTCAAGTCAGTATTGATTAGATTGTTAACCCAATCCAGGTGTTCTAAGGCTGCTCCCAGCTTTCTTTAGCACCAGTACCACTAATGAGACCCAGGAACTCTTGGAGTCCTGGATTACCTCCATTTCCAACAGGTCCTGCAGTTTCTATCTCAAGGTTTGCCTGTCTCTTTCAGGCATCCTCTAAGGGGAGTGTTTGATGATCCACTGAGGTCCTGTGTCCACATGATGCTTCAGCAGGTGGGTACATCCTGGTTTACCAGTAAACCCCCCCCAAATTCCTGCAATACTGCTCAGATTTCCTGAATCTGGATGGGGTTAACTTTTGGGACAGTGTTACTCCATCCACTGAGGTGTCATACTAAGCCTCGCTAAGAAAATCTACAATGGGATATTCCTCTGATTCCTCCTGCAACCTATTGCAGATACTAAGCATCAGAGTCTTCTCTCTTGGTGTGGCTTTATCATATTAACATGGTAGAATTTGTGTTTCTGCCTCCAAGCTGGCAACTCCACCATATAGTTAACATCAGCCCTTGTTTTTCCCAGTGCTAAACGGACACTCCCATGCTGCCTACAACATGTTTTGTCTAGCAGGAATAAGCACCATCACCTATTGACCAGCTGAATACTCTCTGACTCTGGCTATCCCATCATGCCAGACATTTTGCTGCTTTGTACCTGTGCTAAATGCTTCTAGGCTATTCCTTATACTTTTCCTAAGCTTAGCCTCATGGTTTAAGACACACTCAGCATCAGACTCCTTGTGGAAATAATACTCATCCTCTGAATCATCACTATTTAAATCCAGGGACACACATTATAAACAGATGAAAGTGTAAAAGACCTTTGGATTTCTGGGCTCATCTGTGTATACAAAGAAAAGATGGGGCACAAACATCACAACATGTCTGCAGATTTTACATAAAGTTGGCACCTCTACCATCCTGAAAATGTCTAGCAAAGCCTTTAATACTTTCTGTGCTTCAGTGGAAGACAGAGTCACTTGTCTTTGCATAGCTAGTGGCATAGTCCACCATTACTATGAAACTGTTCTTCCTGTAGAACATGGGATACTCAGAGGTCTAATAATATCCATAGCTACCCTCTGAAATGGCTCTTGAATAACAAACAAAAGCATCAAAGTGACCTTGCTAAACGGACACTCCCATGCTGCCTACAACATGTTTTGTCTAGCAGGAATAAGCACCATCACCTGCTGACCAGCTGAATACTCTCTGACTATCCCATCATGCCAGACATTTTGCTGCTTTGTACCTGTGCTAAATGCTTCTAGGCTATTCCTTATACTTTTCCTAAGCTTAGCCTCATGGTTTAAGACACACTCAGCATCAGACTCCTTGTGGAAATAATACTCATCCTCTGAATCATCACTATTTAAATCCAGGGACACACATTATAAACAGATGAAAGTGTAAAAGACCTTTGGATTTCTGGGCTCATCTGTGTATACAAAGAAAAGATGGGGCACAAACATCACAACATGTCTGCAGATTTTACATAAAGTTGGCACCTCTACCATCCTGAAAATGTCTAGCAAAGCCTTTACTACTTTCTGTGCTTCAGTGGAAGACAGAGTCACTTGTCTTTGCATAGCTAGTGGCATAGTCCACCATTACTATGAAACTGTTCTTCCTGTAGAACATGGGATACTCAGAGGTCTAATAATATCCATAGCTACCCTCTGAAATGGCTCTTGAATAACAAACAAAAGCATCAAAGTGACCTTTGCTTTGTCTTGAGCTTTTACAACCCTTTGGCATTGTTCAGAAGTCCTGAGGTACCCTGCTGCATTCTTTGCAATCCCTGTTCAATAGAAATTCTGCATAAATTGTTCTTTTAGTACAATGTATGCTCATATGGCCTGCAAAAGGAATCTCTTGGGCTATGGCCAAAAGTACCTCTTATTGGGTCTATATCAGAACATCGAAGTTTCAGGTCTTCGAATATTCTAATATCGACATCTAATAAGCGAAAGCTGAAAATAGCGAAGTTTTAGATAACCAAATTCTTTCTTAGGGAAAGAATTCGGTTGTCCGTTCCTGTCACTTCGCTATTTTCAGCTCTACGGTGGAAAGTTAGGGTCGGGTTCAGGTAAGTGTGCGATTGTGTGGATGTGAGGGTTAGGGTGGGATAGGTGAGTTAGGATTAGAGCGCCGGTCAGGTAAGTGTGCAAATGTGTGGACGTGAGGGTTAGGGTGGTATAGGTGAGTTAGGATTAGGGCGTTGGTGAGGTGTGTGTGTGATAGTGATGGACCTTAGGGTTAGGGTTTGGGTTAAGGTAAGTGGGTAGATAGTGGTATATGTACAGTTTAGTGTAGGTTTAGATGTAAGATTTTAGGTGTATGCGTGTGGATTGCTGTTTGTTTGGTGTGTTTGTGTTGTGTGTATGTGTTTTGGAACAGTAATTTTTTTCCCCTAGGAAAAAAATTGATGTTCTAAATTTTCGGTCTTACCAGTTTTTGGTTACTAGGTGTCGGTATTAGAACATTCAAAGACCTGAACCTTCGATGTTCTAATACAGACCCCTCTTACTAAGACCTTAATACTACCAATGACTGTATTACTTCTCCCTCTAGCACTTCTTAAGTGATTCAGGTCGTAGTCTGTTATAGGTCCCCAGCCATGTCCTAAGACTCACTTTCCATGTTCCTAAGCACCCTGGAGAATATTAGGGTCCAACTTAACACTCTCATACTGGGCAACTTCAACTACCCCTCCATTAACTGGGAAAACTACTCATGTACCAGTACACTTGCCCAACGTTTCCTGGAATTCATTAATTTCAATGCCCTGGACCAGCTCGTTCTTGCCCCCACTAGAGGTAGCAACTTCCTTGACCTGGTCATTGCTAACATGGGTGATTATTGCTCTACACCAATAGTCAACTCTTCCCTGGTTAGATCTGACCACAACCTAATCACCTTGGAAATCCACCCCCCCCCCCTGCAAAGGTAACCACCATGAAAAACTTCTCCAAAGCTAACTTTGGGCTCCTAAAAATAGAGGTGGCTAACTTCACGGCACCCATGCAAATGGAGAATAGTTGCATGACCACTGTATCATACACCAATACACTGTACAAACACGTACACAAATGTATGGATCTCACAATACCCAACAGAACCAAGACACTTTCCTCCAAAAAAAGGAAGCCAGTCTGGTGTTCCCCTGCCATAAATAAACTCTACAATAGAAGGAGGAAACTGATGCGGAATAAGGTGAAGCCCCAAGACTGGAAAAACTCCCTTATCAGCCGCAACAAAAAGTTGAGATCCCTCATCAAATACTCTAAAGCTAGCTATGAAAACAGAATTGCAGCAGATAGTAAAGACAACCACAAGGCCTTCTATAGTTATGTAAAGAATCTCCACGGCAATACCCAGATTTGCTCTGAGATACTGCATAATGGTACCTCCTATACCGAGCCAACAGATATTGCCAATATATTGGCCGACAGATTCAGTGCCAACTTTACCCCTCCCCCCAAAGGACCAATAACAATAGCAGTAGATTGACAGGCATCCAGTATTACTGCTGCACAAGTTAAAACAGCGCTATCCAAGGCCAAGAATTCTGCTTCTATGGGATCTAACAATATCCCTGGCTGTATTCTACATGAACTACAGAGTGAACTGGCACCTCACCTGTGTGCCCTGTTCAATTGCAGCCTCACCTCAGGCTTTGTCCCTACTGAATATCGCACTGCTACAGTCATCCTTCTCCACAAAGGAGGAGTGACTACAGACCCTGGGAACTATCACCCCATTACCCTGACAAGTCTGATATGCAAAGCTATGGAATACATCATCATGGACCTAATAAACAAGGATATAGGGAATCTCCAAACTCTGGATCCCACACAGTTTGGTTTTGTGAAGACTAGATCATGCATGCTCAACATGGTTGACTTCTTTGAGTCAGTCACCAGAGCTGTGGATGAAGGCAAGGTGGTTCATACAGCCTACCTTGATCTGGCCAAGGCCTTTGATACCATTCCCCACTCAGGAATCATAGAAAAACTCACTAAGGTAGGCATCAACCCCTATATCACTAGGTGGGTTGCAAACTGGCTCACAGATAGACCCTACAGTGTAAAAGTAGCTGATTCTAAGTCAGACTGCCGACCAGTCACAAGTGGAGTCTCACAGGATTTGGTCCTGGGTCCTCTCCTGTTTGGTATCTACTTCTCTGAAGTCCAGTCTAACACAAAGAGACTCTGGCTGACAAAGTTCACATTCAATTGCAAGTTGGGAGCTATTATTAACTCCTCAAGTGATATTGGCATCCTACAGAAAGGCCTCACTGAGACCAGTGACTGGTGTCAAAACCATGGCCTTAAGCTCAATGCCAAGAAATGTGTCGTCACCCCTTTTGGGAAAAACCCAGTTCTCATGAATTACCACATCAACGGTAGTCCACTGAACACATAAGGTGTTATAAGAGATTTGGGAACACAGGTTGACAGCAACTTTTCTTTTGACAACCACATTGCCACTGTGGTCAGAAAGTCCTTCTGTGTGGCACATCGCATTACTAAGGGCTTTGCATCCAGGAAGAAAGAGGTCATTGTCTCCCTCTACTCTTCCCTCATTAGGCCAATCATTAAGTACAATGCCCCATTTGGCATGTACCTCACTAGACACCTGCAACAACTGGAGAGGCCACAAAAGTACCTCACAAAGGGGATCCTAGGCCTTAAACACTTGTCTTGTATGGACAGACTCAAAAAACTCCAACTATTCTCTGTCTCATATCACCTACTTAGAGGCAATCTCTGCTTGACTTACAAAGCCACGTCTGACCCAGCTCTGTTAGAAATGCTACATTTAAAGAAATCTCAACCCTCCGCACCACATGCTCCAGAGACCTCAACCTCATTACCACAGTCAACAGAATGTGCTGGAGGGACAAGTTCATAAGCCAGAGACTGCCTATGCTATGGAATAGACTTTCCATACATGTCAAAGAGAGCACCTCACTGGCCCTCTTCAAGAGAAATTTTGATTTGTGGATGGGAAATAGAAAATTCACCTGGGGGAGTGGCTCTACTCAACAGAGGCACTGGGAACTAAGGTCGGGTGGCACGATGCCAGGGTAATCCTATGGGCTAGGCTTGTAAAGACTCCAGAACCATTAGCCTAGTACACACCTATGAACCTATGAACCTATTAAGAGGTCTAGTCCCTGTACAGCAATCTTTTTCCCCCATATATCAACCCCCTCTGACCGTGAGTATATGGAGCCTCCTTTGCCATCTCACTCAAATCCTGCAAGGTAGGATCTAAGAGTTAAGCCTTCCTTAACTCATTTTACAGCCCCTACTCAGATACCCTTTCAAGGGTGATTTACCTATGAGGAAGGGAGTTAAAAATCTGACTGCCCCCTCTTTATACTGACAAAAAGATTTTGCACTGACTTGGTCTTCTGGTCTTTGACTTCACCCCTCCCCATGACTCACATGTCTGTGTTGAAGGATCAACATCACCTTTTCAAGCTTGCACTCCTTTGCTTTCTCTTCTGCCTCCAGCTGCTGCTTTCTACTGCTGTGAATTCCAGATGCCTTATTTCCGGTTGGTCTTTCAGGTCCTCCGGGAATGGAAGCAGTTGTCTTTTGACTGTCTCTTATAAACCTACAACTCTTGCTAGGCTGTTTCCTGGTTGCCTTCCACCTGTACAGAAAGCTTACGATATCTCCTTTTGGTCATATTAGCATGATGAATTCCTTTTGCTTTATAATTCTTTGTCAGCTGTGCCACATAATTGTCAGAAGAGCTAATTTTGGGCCATTCCCAAACAAAACTGATTAAAGTAACTGCTCTTCAAAACAAAACATCTACATATTTTATCTTGTGGCTGATAGAGTATGCCCACATATTTGATAACAAGCTTTGGGCAGAATAAGTTCAGTTCCAGTATCTGCACCAAATGCCACCAATTTGACAAAGATAGAACAATTGCCACCAACTGCCACATGATGGCCTGACACTGCCAATATGTGATGAACAACTGTCCCTGATGAGTTTCGAATTCCAACATTGCCAATCAGACTGCCACCTAGGTATGTCAGGAAAAAAAGGTTACAGTCCTGCAATCCACTCCACTCTCCCAAATAAGTTTGATAGCTACCAGAGGCATGGTCCCTTGAGGCAAAAGAAAAATGCTGGTGCTAACAGGTTAAGGCAAAGAAAATCACACACAAATCTAATTCAATAACCAATTTCCCAAATACGACCAGGCCCCAAGAACATAAAGGGAATATTCAATGCTGTTTTGGGTATGGGCTTCCAATATCCATACCCAGACTAGGACTGCACACTGATTCTTTACAGATTTGTCTTTGCCCTAGCATTCCAGACCCCTTTCTCACCCCACTGTCTGTAGATTACAGTGTCTTCCATTGCCCCTTATCCTTGGGATCTGTTTTGCAAACAAACAAGTTACACACACAAACACACAGACTTCCTGGGGAAACCTGTTAGACTTCTTCAGTTCCTTACAGCTTTCTTCCTGGAATGGTAGTTTTGCCAACACTTTATATATGACCAGAGACCTTGCACACCAGTTATCTGGCATTCTTGATTTTACCAAAATATAAAGTCTAAAAATTCATATATTTCACTAGTAGAATGATCAAGTGATATAGCTTCAGGAGATGGATACCCCAACTTTGTCAGCCATCTATGGTTTGTACTCCCTTCTCAAATAATAAGTAAGAATGAACAAATAATATATATCATCCACATTATCATTAGAATTGAATAAATGAAACTTTACATAAGCAATAAAGAAGGTAGTGCTAATACAGATTAAACATGTAGAAGTCAAACAGTGCGCAGATATAATGAAAATAACTGTTAGTTACAGACAGAATATGTACAGAAAAATCTGATTTACAGCTCAGTAAGTACTCTAGCTGTCTCCTACTGAAGAAATTACTGGCTGTAAATATCCTAAGTCGTAAGTTAGCAAAAGTATTTCCTGTCAGAATTAAAAAAAATCTTCACAGACATGTCTGAAGCAGGGACTAAAACTAGAGTGGTCTCTTGTTTCAGATCCAATTATATGTTCATTTTAGCTCATCACTCTTGTACAGGAACACGCAGGTAAGCAGGTGACATTTTTTTCCTTTCTCACACAAAAACAGATGAAATTACTTTATGTCAGATTACATTAGTTTCTTTCCCACATAGAAGTACAATGGCCTAATATAGCCTGCCTGCATGTTAATGGCTGCTCCCTTTTACAGTTCTGGCTAGCTACTTCTCTTAAGTATGTTTTAATTACATTTGATGATGCTTGGTTGTGTGACCTAATTATGCAAGCAATTAAGTTATTCCTATGAAACCATAGCAAGTTACATTTTATAGTTCAATTACATGTTTCATACCTTCAGTTGCACCTTCTTTTACATATAAAAAGAGAAAGGTCTCATATTCTCAAGCTAATGTGAAGCATAGTGCTTTACAAATGCATTATCAATATTAAATAAGAGATGAAAAATAACTTATTTAAATACACTTTCTCTAGAATAGCACCACGTGTATAAATAAAAAAATTGTGGAATGCCTTTTTTGATAAAGTAGAAAAAAGATTGCAATATGCAGAATTACTTGTACTGTTTAACTAGTACATGTAAATGAGATCTGCAAAAGGCATAAATGTAGTTTCTGCAACCAGAGTAACTTCTTCTGTTAGAACAATATTTTCAAAGTTTCCAATGTTTTCTTATAGCAAAGAAGATGCTTATAAGATTATACATGTTTGAGAAGAGAGTGTGGATTTTGATAAACAAATTGGTATTGGTAATCAAAAGATTGTTAAAGGTTCTCTATGCAACTATGAGGTCACCATAAGCAATTATAGTGGAAAAAAAGAGCTGACTCTGTGGCATAGAAGGATGAAGGCTTAACTGTTAAGCAGATGACCCATGTTCAACTAACAGCCATAACAGTGGAATTAACTGATGAAGGGGAGGGATCAGACTTTACATGGCCTTTTTGGTTAGAGAGAAGGGGTGTGTGGCATGCTGGTGCTGCACTCAGTCATTGGCTGCAATGGTGGTACCAGGGTTGTGTAGATGGATAATGCCAATTAGGTTGGAGGGTACCAGAGAAGCATGTCAGAACATACACAGGTAGTCTCCCTCACAGCCTCATTACCCACTCACCTACATCAGTAAACTTGGTACATTGGAGGAATCATATGGCTTGGAAGAAAACCCATTTTAGGGTGAATCATGCTGTTTTGATGTAGGTGTAGGTCTTCATCTCCTGTCTGTCTCCTCTATTATTGCTAAATTGATCTCTCTTCCACCAAAAGCATCTTCTGGTCTGGAGAGCTTCTACTGGAGAGAGAAAAAGAGAGAATGTAACATTTGAGAAGGATCAGTGGTCAGTACCATCAGTGGCCAGTACCAGGTGGTTCAGCCACTAGAGAGGCTACCAACAAATTGCAGCAAAGAGAAACATGTATTCTAGAAATGTCTGTGAGTGGTATATGGACATGGTATCAGATGGAGTCACAAACGAGCAGATCATATTGACTCTTATTGATGAATGCCCCACCTATGTGGAATGGACAGAGCTGTGCTGTGACATTAACAGTGCTGCTGGTACAGAGAAGGTCTTCACTTCACTTAATGTCATGCAGCCTAGAACATGTAGCTTGATGCGCTGTTTGAAAGTATGAGGAAAACTTGTAATCTAAGTGTTGGACGTGGAAGGACAACTGGCTGAATGTACTAGTAAGGTTGTTAGCAAGCTTATTCAAGAGCACAAAGTTTTGTACCATGTTAACAAATGTTGGTTCAAAGAAAAGTTTTGTACAAAGTGCTGTAAGCAGGGTCATACTAGCAGGATGTGTAAATTGCAACAAGTTAACTCGTTAACACCTATGTGGTATGGAATGTCACACTTCTAGCAGTCTACACACAGTTTGCATTCCAGAGCATTTTCTGAAAAATAAACTTAAAAAGCATAAGATAGATGCATGTAAATATTTTGTGAACAGTAAAAGCTATGAAAACTACACAAATAGGAATGTTATCAGTAAGAAGTATTCTTTACAGTGCTAACAGTCAGTACATTCATAGTTTTTCCATAAATACTATAATACTGTTAATATATTTTAGAGAATGGGTGACCTGTAGATCGCACGCTGATTGTACAACAGACATTCTTCAGCAGGGAGTTAATCTACAGGTAATGCCCGCTGAAAAATGAGCTGCCGTTTCATGGCAGCATATCAAGCTGCTGTAGAGCTCAGACTGAAAATAACCTAATGGCTGCCAATATTTTATGCTCGCTAAGAGGTGCGCTTTTGCTGTTTAATAAGTGTTAAATATATTAAAAAAGAACATTAAAAAAAAAGCGTGGCTGTGTTTATATTTTTGTGTGTGTTTGTGTGTGTATGTGTGTGTGTGTGTGTGTGTGTGTGCGTGTGTGTGTGTGTTTGTTTATGTTTCTGTGTATGTTTATGTTGCTGTCTATGAGTGTATGCATGTTTGCGTGCATGAAAACAACGTGTGTGTAAGTGAATGAGAGAGAGAGTGAAGACAAAGCGATCAAGCACTGGCAGCAGCAACTGTTAAGAGGCTTGCTTACCTCTCAAACTCTTAGCTCAAGATATCTGGCTAAAGCCTAAAAAAATGGGGGAACAAAGGCTCAGAATACAAACATATTTTATGTATTGCTGTTGTAAAAATCACAAAGTTGCTTGAATAACAGGATCTGTGTTAGCATGCATTTTCTGAAGTGCAAGTGTTTGTGCGTATGAGAGAGAGAGTGAGATCCGTGGGCCAGTGGCAGCAGGAGTAAACTCAAAACTCAAAAAGTCTGGATAAAGTCTGAAATAAAGGGGAACAAAGGCTCAAAAATAGGAACAGGTTTTTAAATGCTGTTCTTATAAAATTACAAACTAGCTTAAATAACAGGATTTGTTTTAACATTAATTTTCTGAAGGAAATATAGTCTGCAAGTCAAAAGTATGTCATTATTTATTGACTCAATCCTCAATGACTGGCAACAAATCACATATTTTAGGAATAAGGGACCAAAAAATAAAGTAAATATCTAATTTTTTTTTTTTTTAAATTCTCTATTTTGGATGTAAAATGCTTCCTCCAACACCATTTAAATATACTACAGCAACTTAACATTAGACAGAGAACTGTTTTATATCGAAAATATATAAAAAATAATAAAGAAATAAAAAGGTAAATAAGTCAGGAAAATGCAATTTTACAAACAGCCTATTCTCTAAGCACAATAATACCTCTAGGATGTGTGTTATTGTGTAAATAAGTCCCTTCCAGGCATGTAGAGGCCCTCTGCCTGAGGTATCGGGCCTCAGAACACCTCTGGGCTAGCATTATTTCCACAATAACACACACTTATTGCTTGCATAATGCACACAAACTTAAAATTATATTTTCACAAACAAATTCTAATCTCTTGGAAAATGTACAACCTAGACATATCTTGTTAGAGCACTTTTATTAACCATACATAAACTTTTAGATGACAACAATAATGAGTGTCTGTTTATTGAGATACTTACAGAACTTTGAAAACATATGCTTAATTGCATAATTAGCAATAAAGTAATGCTAAATATCTCTCAATTTATGTAACTTACAGTGCAAATATCAATGACAGTTTTCTTCAACAACATCTAAGATTTGACCTGATGTCATGCAGCAGTTTGTAAGTCAGTTGTTTTTGATGAATTAAGTCCATATGGAAATATTATAATAAGAAAATACACAGGAGCAAGACAATGAAGGGGTACATAAAACTAGATCCCAAACACAAAGTCCACTTGTTGCTGAAATAATCCAATCTTCCAAACGAAAGGTTATAGAGGAATTTATTGATAGTGTAGGTTAGCGCTTTCGCTTATTAAGCTTCTTCAGACCTTGTACAAAAAACTATGTATCTAGCAAGTTTATATACGTAAAAAGGCGCCAAGACCAAAGACAAAGATCTAAAACACGCCCATCTCATTAACTATAATACATCATAAACATCTAATGAACTCTACTTAAAAACAAACCACAACGCCATTTTCATGGCTATTCAACAATGCAACTAAATAACATAAACATTCTTTGAAGGTTAATGATAAACTTAATAATGCATATCTGCTTCATTAGTCTATATGCTAAAAGTAGACTTTACAAAAAGCATGTAATTGTAGTTATGCATCAAGAATACGTGCACAACCATAAGAATGCAAACTTATGCATATAATAGACAACAATAGCTGCTATACATATAAAATCAGAAGGACTGTAATAATATGATTAAAAACAGTTCAATAAATATATTCACAAAACGTCTATACAGATATAAATTGATCTTTACTTGTGTTTCAGACTTCTTTTGTTTTAATATAAGTTTTAAAGGGACTTTGCCGTAAAGTCCTGACGGACTATCGGCTCTAAATTTGAGGATCCACTATGTGTCCCTAACTTCTGTACGGTTATTAATGTCAATCAGAAAAGACTATAAAAATATAATTAAAAACAATTATCAGTTCAATGAATATATACACTAAGCATCTATACAGATATGAATTAATCATTACTTGTGTTTCAGACTTCTTTGTTTTAATATAGGTTTTAGGGGTACTTTGCCGTTAAGTCCTGGCGACCTATCGGCTCTAAGTTTAATGATCCACTGTGTCTCCCTAGCTTCTGTATAGTTATTGATGTCACCTCTTCTATGTGTTGTAATTATCTCTTCTAAAATCCTGAAAACAAAAGAATGGTTCATGTCAGTGTCATGGACATGCTTCGCCAAGGCATTCTTCAAGTTGCCCATCCTAATATGGTATGTATGTTCCCGAATCCTATCCCTGAGACACCGATTCGTTTTGCCTACATAGAATGCCAAACAAAACTTACAGGATGCTAGATAGACTACATTTTTTGTCATGCAGTTCCCATTTGCCCTCATCCTAAAATCACCTAAGCCTAAGGGGTGTGTGAACACATGTTCTTTCGAAATATAGGAGCAAAAATTACATGAATTGCAAGGTTCCGTATAAAAACCATCTGTACCTTGCTTGTTGATATATAACTTGGGATAACACAATAGGCTTTTCAAATTCTTCTTGTTTTTATAAATAAACTTCGGTTTATCCCCAGTTATTTCTCTGATCTTCGGGTCAACTGATAGAATATGCCAATGTTTAATATATATATCTTTTATTTGACCTATGTCCTTAGTGTAATATACCGGGAACTTCATTCCTTGAAAGGTGTTGCATGAATTTTCTTTAGTCATTATATCATCCATGCCCTGATTGTTTTCTCCTACTAAATCAGTAGAGAAGTATGGTTTGGCCATTGTAGCTCTTAGAGCTGGCATCTCATCTGTAATAGACTGATAGTCACTTACACTATAACATCTCTCATTTAACATCTCCTTCAATTCACTAAGATCTTTCTCATAGACTGCATCTTCTGGAGTATACCTAGATATACGTATAGCCTGTCCTCTCACTAAATTCTTGTATACATAGCCAGGATGCATGCTATGTCTATGCAGGAGTGTGTTTTTATAACATGGTTTACGATATAAGCCTGTATTAATCGTGCCATTAGACAACTTCTCAACATAAATATCTAGAAAAGGAATACGCTGATTAGACCAATCAAACGTAAAGCTCAAAAAATCTATATATGTATTCATCTCTCCCAAAAATACCTCCAGTTGAGTGGATGTACCTCTCCAAATGAGGAAGAGGTCATCCACAAAACGTCTATAGAAGGAGACATGTTCCCTGTATAGTGCACTCTGAAATAGGAACCTATTCTCCCATTCTGCCATAACGAGATTGGCGTAGCTATTTGCACACGAAGTGCCCATAGCTACGCCATCTCGCTGGAGGAAGGTCCTGTCTTGAAAGCAAAATATATTTGAATGCAACACCATCTGCAATAAATCTGTAAGTAATTCAATGTTGACAGCTGTATCAGATTTCCTCAGGTAACTCCTCACCATGTCTATGCCTTCTCTGTTCGGTATCATGGTGAAAAGTGACTGCACATCCATGGTGACGAATAAAACGTCACCTGAGTCAAAAGATGGGCCTATGTGTTGATAAAGGTCCAACAAGAACTGCTTAGTATCCTTAAGTATATGGCAATTCAGATCTACCACAGGTCTCAAAATACTCTCAATATAAATCGATAGGGGTTCTGTGGACCATCCCCTACCTGCCACTATAGGTCTCAAAGGTGGTCGAGTAGGATGTTTATGCACTTTAGGAAGTCCTTGTATAACCGGTAACAAGGGATGTTGCACTGATAAAAAATCAAATAAAGACTGATCAATGACACCTTCTTTATGAAGATTACTCAAGTTGATTTTTATTTCCATAATGATCATATCCACTCTCACATCAGTAATTGGTTCATAGAATTTAGGATCTTGTAGCATCGTGAACATATCCTGTTCATACCGATGGCGATCAAACACAACTATCCCACCTCCCTTGTCTGCAGGACGAATGACTATGTCCTGCCGGTTGCGTAGTTGATTCAAAGCTATCCTCTGTTTATAGCTCAGATTATTCTTATATTTGGAATTCCTATTTTGATGTTCCCTTATTTTATAGAGATCGTCCTCAACTAATTTGCTGTATGCAGCAACTAATGGATGTGTCATTGGTATATATGTGCTCGGTTTCCTGAAAGACGGTTGAGAAAAAGCTTCTCCCCCATCAAAAGCTATTTTTAGGGATAAATTTCTAATAAATAATTTAAAATCCCTGAGTGTTTCTTCATAACAACTATATGTAGTGGGAATGAAGGAAAGTCCTTTGGATAAAATGAGTATCTCTTCTTCACTCAAGTCACAACTAGACAAATTGACCACTAGGTTGTGTTCCTCCCTTCCCACATTTTCTTTATATTCCTGTTGGGCTGCCTGTCTGTGGAGATCTTCCGTTTTTGGCGCCCTCTGCTGACAGAACGCGTTCTGCCATCTCTCACCAATGTTCTGATGGGAAAAGGATTGCTACTATTAAAACCTTGTTTGAAATTCGAACTTATTGGACTAGTAGCATTACTATTGTCAATACTAATATCCTCATTCATCCTAAGTGTAGCTACATTAGAGACCTTTCTCCTAACAACTACTTCTGGTTGCAATGGAATTCGCCTAGCAGTTGCTTCAACAGTGTCTGCACTAATCACAGTCGCATCACACAAAACATTATTCTCATAATTATTGGGAACAATGGCATCTTCACTTAGCACATCACTTAAAACATTTGGTATGGCATTAGAAATACTTCTATTAATATTCATATCAGTGTTATTAACATTTCCATTCTTAGCATGATTGTCCATATTAATAGTAGGAACTACTTCTGTAGTAGTATTGATATTCATATTCATTGTACCTCTAGGCCAGGTAAAGATATGGCCCATTTTAAAATCATTGCTGTCTCTTGATAATTTTGTTCTCTTCTGATTCAAAAGGCGCTTTTCAAATTGTACAACATTGTCCAGTAAAACATTACAAGCTTGATCAACTACCACAGCAGGATATTTTGCGTAAATTTCTATACGCTGTTTCTGTATGTCTTGCCTTAACGTGTCCTCAATAGGACTAAAAAACTTGTTAAGCAACCTCATATAATTGAGGCTTACCTCAATGTTCAGTTTTTGCCATTCGTAAAGAAGTTCCGGATACGCGGTGCCTGTAGTAGGCATCTTTAGCACCCGCAATCCCCTCGGAATCAAACCTCATTGTATGCAAACTTCAAAGTGCTGCCTTTGAGTTTGCAGCCGTTTGAGTTTAATAAGGTCCAGTTCCATCTTCTCAGTTACTAGACGTAACCCCTCTCTATCGTATACCGGACCACTCTCAACATTCTGTGCACCGTCTGCTTCACAAAACGCTGCTAGGGGGTTTGAATCCATCCTCAAGCAATCCGCCAAACGATCAATAACAGGACGTGACGTTACGGGCGCTTCCTGACTGTTCCGTACGATGTATGGTAACTCAATAGACTGTTGTGCCCCTTCCATCATGCCTCCAGGCGGAAAAAAAGAGCTGTTAGCCAAATAAAAATGGAAATATCTTCCGCTCGAAGTTAATGCTCCTCCGTAAACAGCAATAACAAAGTATAATAAGAAAATACACAGGAGCAAGACAATGAAGGGGTACATAAAACTAGATCCCAAACACAAAGTCCACTTGTTGCTGAAATAATCCAATCTTCCAAACGAAAGGTTATAGAGGAATTTATTGATAGTGTAGGTTAGCGCTTTCGCTTATTAAGCTTCTTCAGACCTTGTACAAAAAACTATGTATCTAGCAAGTTTATATAAGACCAAAGACAAAGATCTAAAACACGCCCATCTCATTAACTATAATACATCATAAACATCTAATGAACTCTACTTAAAAACAAACCACAACGCCATTTTCATGGCTATTCAACAATGCAACTAAATAACATAAACATTCTTTGAAGGTTAATGATAAACTTAATAATGCATGTCTGCTTCATTAGTCTATATGCTAAAAGTAGACTTTACAAAAAGCATGTAATTGTAGTTATGCATCAAGAATACGTGCACAACCATAAGAATGCAAGCTTATGCATATAATAGACAACAATAGCTGCTATACATATAAAATCAGAAGGACTGTAATAATATGATTAAAAACAGTTCAATAAATATATTCACAAGACGTCTATACAGATATAAATTGATCTTTACTTAGAGCCGATAGGTCGCCAGGACTTAACGGCAAAGTACCCCTAAAACCTATATTAAAACAAAGAAGTCTGAAACACAAGTAATGATCAATTCATATCTGTATAGATGCTTTGTGTATATATTCATTGAACTGGTAATTGTTTTTAATTATATTTTTATAGTCTTTTCTGATTGACATTAATAACCGTACAGAAGTTAGGGACACATAGTGGATCCTCAAATTTAGAGCCGATAGTCCGTCAGAACTTTACGGCAAAGTCCCTGTAAACTGATATTAAAACAAAAGAAGTCTGAAATACAAGTAATGATCAATCTATATCTGTATAGATGTCTTGTGAATACATTTATTGAACTATTTTTAATTATATTATTACAGTCCTTTTGATTTTATATGCATAGCAGTTATTGCTGTTTATTATATGTATAAGTCTGCATTTTCATGGCTGTGCATGTATTCTTGATGCATAACTACTATTATATGCTTTTTGTAAAATTCTACTTTTAGCATATAGACTAATGAAGCAGATATGCATTATTAAGTTTATTATTAATCTTCAAAGAATGTTTATGTTATTTAATTGTATTGTTGAATAGCCATGAACATGGCGTTGTAGTTTGTTTTTAAGTAGACTTCATTAGATGTTTATGATGTATTATAGTTAATGAGATAGGGGCTTTGTCTTTGATATATAAACTTGCTAGATACATAGTTTTGTCTGAAGAAGCTTTATAAGCAACAGAAGCCTAACCTACACTATCAATAAATTCCTTTCGCTTGAAGATTGGATTATTTCAGCAACAAGTGGACTGTCCCCTTCATTGTCTTGCTCATGTGTATTTTCTTATTATACTGTGTTAAGATATTCCATTTTCATATGGAAATATTGTTTATTTTCATAATTACTAACAAACAGCTAGCAATATTTTGGGTACAGTGTGATATGAATGGACACTGACAATGAATGTTCCAGTCTTCTACTATGGCATATCACACCATACCCCTCAATAACATGTAGGCCTCTCAGTTATGAAAATATGAACACAAATATGAAAAAATGAATCTGAGAAATATGATCAATTTCTCTACTGCAGCACATCCTATAGTAATAATTTTAGTGTCATTTTGTTAATAACTCTTTGCATGTTCTAATACTGCCTACTATTACCTTGTAAGTTACGTAAAGAAACCACTTATTCCTGACCTCATTGCTAAAGCAGTGCTGTTTGTTGTGGGAGACATTTTATTAATTTGTGTTTCATTTTTACTTGAAGTATAGTCCATTTAGCATCATAGAAGTGATTAAGATGGAGCAAATAACTCACAGGACTGAAGGGGTTTGAATAAAGAATTCATAAATCAATTGCAGTAATTAAGAGAAGGTGTTTTTATGGATGAGCATGACTGTGAATGTGCATATAAAAATACTGCAGGAGAAAGCTTCAGCATATCTTGCTTATGTCGAAGAGTGTAGGTATTCTATAACAAGTATGGATCAGTGATCTATCAGATTTAACAAACAAAAATAAAAAAAATATATTTTAGGACATAAACTTCAAACCATATGCTATATCTTTAATTTTTGAAAGGGTACTGGTCATAGCTTGTAAAACTCCACTGCCATTCAATGTGCGGACAAGGTGATCCGCTGTGGCGAAGAAGAAGACTGGTCATAGCTTACTTGGGAGAAAACAGTGAGTGAGGCAGTGATAAGGCGTGCTTTCAATTACAGCTAAAGGCTGAGCTGAGGAGCTATGTAAACAGACACGGAGGCCATTAACTGCTCATGGTAAAACTAATTGGCTAAGGCAGCAGATGTAATGAGGTTTAT
Organism: Protopterus annectens; assembly: GCF_019279795.1. NCBI lineage: Eukaryota > Metazoa > Chordata > Ceratodontiformes > Protopteridae > Protopterus > Protopterus annectens. The sequence continues at coordinate 1,086,236,336 of NC_056733.1, read as the reverse complement.
GTTGTTTGTTGAAATAATTGGAGGTGTGACAGGAACAAAACGTTTCTAAGTCATATACCTGCTAAGGACAATTTAAAGTCTAATGACTTGCAAACATAATTTTGCTTTAAATAATCAAGTGAACTGAAATGATATTTTGATGTTTGGGTGTGTGCTGCTGAAATAGTTGTCTTAGTACGTTGGCTTAAAGCCAACAAATTACGTCATCTGCTTCTTTGCTAACATGCTTGTTTTCAGACTTTATTTTTGGCATTGGCCTTTAGCTCAGTGGTTACTTCGCATTTATCTTACACTTACTACGACTAGTGAAAAGACCTGGCCCAGGTTTGATACCTGAGTCCCTGTAACCACGGGTGCTGTCCATTGCCTTTTGCCACCTCACAAACAATACTTTTTATAGCTGACCAGTTAACTTGCTCTGCTTCTTATAGTGAAAAAGTGCTAAATGCTAATCTGTAATATAAAGAGTGGCAATTCATTAGGGTTAACAATTTTATTTTGCCTTTTATAACTAATCTGATATTCTACCTATTTTGAATTTTAAGAGCTGATTCCTGTGGCCCACAGCACCCTACCTTATTAACCTACTACACTTCTACAGCTTTTCAAGGATCATAAAGGTCTTTACTGACAAGAGTTATTATAAGTCCCTGACAGTTAACATAACCCATCAGTGGTCTTTACTGACTAAAGTGATGATAACTCCTCACAGCTAACTCCACCTAGGGGTGGTTTTCACTGACAGAAGAGATGATAACTCCTCACAGTTAAATCCATCCAAGGGTGGTCTTTACTGATAAGAGTGCTGATAATAATCCCCTCATAGTTAACCCCTCTCAGGGGTGGTCTTCACTGACATAAGAGATGATAACTCCTCACAGTTAAATCCATCCAAGGGTGGTCTTTACTGACAGGTGTGATGGTATTCCCTTACAGTTAACCCCTCCCAGGGGTGGTCTTCACTGATGGAATGACAATAATCCCTCAGTTAACTCCATCGGGGGGGGGTGGCTTCCTTTCCCTTTTCTATAGATAATGCAGCCTTTCTTGTTTTGTTTTAATGCCCTTATTCTCATGCACACAGCTTAGACAAAACTTTTGGAATTACACGTTTCCAGAATGTAAGCCCTCTCCTTCCAAGTGCAGCTTCAAACCATATGCTATATCTTTAATTTTTGAAAGGGTGCTGGTCATAGCTTACTTGGGAGAAAACAGTGGGTGAGGCAGTGATAAGGCGTGCTTTCAATTACAGCTAAAGGCTGAGCTGAGGAGCTATGTAAACAGACATGGAGGCCATTGACTGTTCATGGTAAAACTAATTGGCTAAGGCAGCAGATGTAATGAGGTTTATGTTGTTTGTTAAAATAATTGGAGGTGTGACAAGAACATGACTATAAACAGTGTAAAACGAAGGCTTAAGAAATCAGGAACAAAACGTTTCTAAGTCATATACCTGCTAAGGACAATTTAAAGTCTAATGACTTGCAAACATCATTTTGCTTTAAATAATCAAGTGAACTGAAATGATATTTTGATGTCTGGGTGTGTGCTGCTGAAATAGTTGTCTTAGTACGTTGGCTTAAAGCCAACAAATTACGTCATCTGCTTCTTTGCTAACATGCTTGTTTTCAGACTTTATTTCTGGCGTTGGCCTTTAGCTCAGTGGTTACTTCGCATTTATCTTACACTTACTATGACTAATGAAAAGACCTGGCCCAGGTTTGATACCTGAGTCCCTGTAACCACGGGTGCTGTCCAGTGCCTTTTGCCACCTCTCAAACAATACTTTTTATAGCTGACCAGTTAACTTGCTCTGCTTCTTATAGTGAAAAAGTGCTAAATGCTAATCTGTAATATAAAGAGTGGCAATTCATTAGGGTTAACAATTTTATTTTGCCTTTTATAACTAATCTGATATTCTACCTATTTTGAATTTTAAGAGCTGATTCCTGTGGCCGACAGCACCCTACCTTATTAACCTACTACACTTCTACAGCTTTTCAAGGATCATAAAGGTCTTTACTGACAAGAGTTATTATAAGTCCCTGACAGTTAACATAACCCATCAGTGGTCTTTACTGACTAAAGTGATGATAACTCCTCACAGCTAACTCCACCTAGAGGTGGTCTTCACTGACAGAAGAGATGATAACTCCTCACAGTTAAATCCATCCAAGGGTGGTCTTTACTGATAGGAGTGCTGATAATAATCCCTCATAGTTAACCCCTCTCAGGGGTGGTCTTCACTGACATAAGAGATGATAACTCCTCACAGTTAAATCCATCCAAGGGTGGTCTTTACTGACAGGTGTGATGGTATTCCCTTACAGTTAACCCCTCCCAGGGGTGGTCTTCACTGATGGAATGACAATAATCCCTCAGTTAACTCCATCGGGGGTGGGGGGGGGCTTCCCTTCCCTTCTCTAAAGATAATGCAGCCTTTCTTGTTTTGTTTTAATGCCCTTATTCTCATGCACACAGCTTAGACAAAACATTTGGAATTACACATTTCCAGAATGTAACCCCTCTCCTTCCAAGTGCAGCTTGTACCCACAGGAAACACCCTAAGTATTGCATATTTCTGAGCAACATACATTTTTCAATCCTAGAAAAAAAAAACATTTGAAATGACAGACTTGCAAGTTGCATTCTGAAAAAAAAAACTTTGAACAAAATCTGTAATTTAATAAAAAAACAAACACAATAAGTGTACCAGGTCTTTTTTCCTTAAATTGTAGTGCATCAGACTGCACAAAGTGAATAACTTAAGTCTTATTCCAGAAAAATGTAGCCCATAGCATGCATGGCACATGCCTATTTACACCTTATGCCTTTGACTTGAGTTCTGTCGCTAGCTTCCCCTAAGATGCATGATCAACCTGGCCATAACATGCCAAGCCAAGAGATGCAACATCCATTTTTCTGCAGCTGGATTAATAAACCTCCACTGCATTGCATATCAGTGGCAGTACAGGGGTCATATGGTCAAAAGGAGTATTAAATGAGCACTTCATAAACAGAATGACTCAGACAGTGCTTCTTGTATTGTGTGCATCACAAGTACACCAACAGAGAATTGTGCGGCAATAGTGAAGGTGCATCACTGACAATGTGGTCGAACAACATACAATTGGAATATTACTGCAGAGAAAGACTGCTCAACATAGTGCAATAACAGACAAAAGGGACCACAAGTGTAAACACCCAGAATAATAACAGGATTGTTTTATCACAGATTATGACAAGGTCATATTAAATGATGTACAGAATGTGAAAGGGGAGCCCCTTATGATTGCACTGCATAGGGTACCCTGATTTCCTCTCTGCCTGCTACCATGACAATTTCATTTAAGATTTCTTTGCATCTAGTACCCTGGTCCACTTGAGGTAAGCCAGATAGGTATGGGGATGATGGAGTGGAAGCTCAGAGAAGGGAATGAGAACATGGCCGAAGGTAGATGTCTGCAGGACAAAAAAAAACAGTGGTAACTTATGGACTGGTAGTATGTATGGTCTGTAAGCATTAGTAGTTCTGAACATGACATACCATATAAGAAGAAGAGGGTATTTTGTCAGGTGTATAGCAAAGGTCATTATAGTAAATATTGGACAAAGAAGGGGGTACATCATAGTGTGTATAGTGCTCCTGGCCTGCCCCAAATACACAGTGACATTTTGAAGGATTGCATATAACATAAGTGGGTGCTAGTGCTGCTGTCCTTTTCCGAGTGTATGCAGTAGAAGAGCAGAGTGGGATACCATCATGTCAGTGGTGTCCCAGTATCCCCTAGACAGAACGTTTTGTTATTCATTGCTTGAAGAGAGCTGTTGACAGGGTGACCAGAACGGATACTGCCCCTTAAATCAGATATCTAAAAACAGCCATATAATATGGCTATGAATGTTATAGGTTCATAGGTCCAAACATTTTTACTAGGCTAACCACCACAAGGGCCTTTTAAACCTAGCCAGGCATTCCAAATATCTTGACAAGTACTGGTACCCTTGTTAAGTGTAAGCAGGGGCTTGGGAGATTAAACATTTACAAGTAGAGGCTGAGAAGATGAACCATTTATGGGCTGTCTATGTTCATTAGAGATATAGGTGCCACACCAGGGATGAATTTCCTATTCCCCATCCAATTGTCCAAGCTCCACTTGAATTGGGTTATGGAGGAACTCTGCTTTACATGGATGTGGAGCCTGTTCCAGAGAAGGGGTAGTCTTTGAGATACATAGCTGTCCATCCAGCAGATTCTATTTATATCATAGGCAAGGTTTAAGTCTTTAGAATGGGTAATTCTGGGGCTGTTTGTTTTGTGGATATGCAGGAGTTTAATCAAGATGTTATCTGAAAATGCCTTGTGTGCCGGCATAGAGCTCCCCTCAACAGCCTGTAGGAGACAGAACACAGGGATAGGGCCTTGAGGTGGTCTGCATAGACAATGTTATTTATGTTCTGTATTCTTTTAATGAGTAACCTATGTGGATGTTCCAGTTGTTGGATATGCCTGGTTAGGTACATAACAAAGAGAGCATTGTATCAATGATAGGTCTGATAAACGCTGAATACAGTGGAACAATGAATTCCTTGGACCAAGATGCCATGGCTTTGTTTATAAGCTGGACAATGTAGCATGATTTCCTTACTGTTGTAGACACATGATGGTCAAAATCTACATTACTGTTTATGTGTGTCCCCAAATCCCTGACTACTGGGTCAACTCTTAGGGGTGTGTTGTCAATATGATAGTTACCAGGGGTGGATGACTTCCTGAAGGATACTATTATGCATTTCTTGGCATTTAGTTTTAGTCCATGGCTCTGACACCAGTTATTTGTCTGTGTCAGCCCTTCCTGGAGAACATCTGTGTCAACTGGGGGAGTCTATGACTCTCCTAATGTGCAATATTCTGCAAATTTAGTCAGTCAGAAGTTATTGGCATTGGTTTTGACTTCAGAGAAGTAAATGCCAAAAGGGAGCAGTCCCAGGACCAATTCCTGAGGGACTCCATTTGTGATTGGCCTCTCTGTAGAGGTGGAATCCTCAGTTCTATTTTTCTGGGTCCTGTCTGTGAGCTAGCTGGCTGTTCACTGGGTGACATAAGGGTTTATACCTAACCTCTTGAGTTTGTCAACAATGCCCGAGAGGGGTATTGTGTCAAATGCCTTGGCCAGGTCAAGGTAGGCACTGTGAACCATTTTGCCCTCATCCATTGTTTTGGTGACATTCTCAAAGAAGTCCACCAGGATGAGTAGACATGACCTGCCCTTGATGAAACCAAATTGGGTTGGGTCCAGTGTTTGGAGGTTTCCTATGTTATTATTATTTTTTTAAATAAGAAACATCTTTATTAAATTATCACGTATGACATGGACAATCATACATTTATATAAATGAAAGCAAACCATAGTGACATAATTTTATTTGCAGACATTATACATCGTAAACCATATTGACATAATTTTAGTTGCAAACATTATACAGCACTTTTAGTCTATCCAGTCACTGTCAGTCAAACATTACATAGCTCATTCAAAACCTGCCTTCTTTTAAACCTCATTCCTCCTCTGCATTTATTGTTCTCACAATTCCCATTTTTTCTATGTAATTTGCTCCTACCCTTTTCTAAAGATCCCAATTCTAGTTGTTTTATCTCTGTTACTATATTCACTACTTCTAGTAAAGTCTGATTAAACTTTGATTTCTATTTTCTAGCAATTGCTTTTTTGGCAGCCACCATAATTAGACTAAGCAAGGCCTTAATATGTCTAGGAAATTCTGATTCTGTACCACAGGTTGCTCAGCCTGTATCTCTGACAGAGCAGTCTGTGGCAAATTTTTAAAGTCTGCCAACTCATTACACTCCCAGAAAATATGTTCCCATTTACCTATTTTTTCCCCATCACATTTGTTGTCTATGCGAGGAAAAATTCTTTGGAGTCTACTTGGGGTATAAAAATACCTATGTAAACACTTCCAGCTAAGACCCTTAATCTTCTAGACTCTGTTGCATATTTCAGAGATTCCACTAGATTCTGCTAAAAACACTCTACCATTGCTGGTCTTTCACTTAGGATCCCCTATTTCTTTTTCTTTGCCTATATTCTGATATCAATCCTTGATAGGGAAGGCAATCTCTAACCTGCAGCCCAAAGAAATTTTTGGCCTGCTCCCATTCTATTACCTTTTCCTCTCTAATTATTTGTTCCTAATACCTTGGGTCTTTTGCCAGTTTTCTCCAATAAATTCCATCTCCCTATTCCCAACTGTCTGTATCTCCAATTGCAGTCATCCCTGTCAGCAGAATCTTCGTTCTCCATTCCCATGTTGGCTAGTTCATAGAATACTTTCCTCTACTTTATGAATATAATATTCTGTATGATTATTGTTATTCTCCTTAAGGATCTTCATCTAAAATCCCAGTCTCTTCTTGTTTCTTGAGCCCCCCCCCATTTCATCATCATCCCTTTCAACTTTGAATTATAGGTTCCTGCTTGTGCTATATATAGAAGCCTTAAGTATGTAGCTGTGAAATACCCCTTCAAGTTGGGTAATCCCAAACTATCTTGTTCAATTGCAAGAATCAGCTTATCCCACTTGACTCTCGCCATCTTCCCCTCCCATATAAAATTATTCAGCTCTTTATTAATTATTATCCACAAATTCTCCTCTGGCTGACAAAAATATGCCTGACCTATGTATAAAACTAAAGGGACTAAAAACATTTAACTGTTTATATCTTGCTAGCCATATCCATATAAAATAGTTTCCAATTTGTCAGTTTTTATATTATCTTTTGTTTAGTCTCTTCCCACATATCCTTTGGTGCCAAACCAGAATCCTTTTTAAGTCTTACTTTTAAGTACTCCATCTTATTATGTCCCCATAAATTTGGATATTGCTGAACCATTTTGTGTGTGAGTACATCATTTACAGCTATTGCCTTCACTTTAACTTCATTAATTTTGTATCACGAAAATATCTGAAACAACCTTAAAATGTTCCACAACACTGAAATGCTTTTTCTGGTTTTATTAGGTAAAAAATAGTATTGTGTGCAAACAGAGCCAGTTTTTTCTTGACTGCCATACCAATTATTTCATTGAATTTCTGAGTCTCTTATTTTCTTTGCCAGTGGTTTTAAATACAATGCAAATAAAAAAGGGGAAAGTGGACACCCCTGTCTGGTTCTTCTGCTCAAACCCACTTTAATTTTCACCTCTGATCCCCCATAAACTCTCCTAAGCAACCTTATAATTTTATCAGGGTATGCAAATGCTTCAATTGCCCTGCTCATAAAGTCCCAGCTTAGTCTGTCAAATGCTTTCTCTGCATTAAGACCCACCAACAACAGTGGTATTTTCTTACATTCAGCTTCCCTCTGGTCATCAACTTTCTGTTAATGTTGTCAAATGTTTGCCTCCCCTCTACAAAACCACATTGATCCATATCTATCAATTTTGGCATCACCTTTGCTTTTATTTTAACCAGTATAGGCATAAACACTTAATAATCCTGGTTTAGGATTGAAAT
>NC_056733.1:1086198800-1086223800 GCF_019279795.1 Protopterus annectens | reverse complement strand
TATTTATGCAAGGGAGAAAGCAAATCTAATCAATAGAAAAAGAGCAGCACCAAAGATATTTGAAGAGAAATGCAAGCAAATGCATCCAGACATGAAAAATTTTACAATACAAAAATAAGAAAACAAAGAAGAAAAGTAGAAAAGAGGATTAGTAATGGAGAAGTTAAAGAAATAGAAAGTGAGGTTATGGATTATCTGCAAAGTGAATGATTTAGTGTAAAAAAATCTAACTCTCATAACATCACAGCAGGATAGAGCAATAGATTTCCAAATTAAGGAGAAACCAGTGGAGTGGGAAACATCTCATCAGTTGCTATATGAAGACACTTTGGAGCCTTCCATAGGAAACCAGTACAGATGTTCAGCTGGAGCTGGACAGCAATAGAAGGAACATGAACTGTGTCAACTCTGCCACAGTCAATGTTGTGGAATGATAGGGCAGTGAGTTCCGATATGAATGAGCAACGGATGACAAAGGATGAAATTGAAGCTAATGTGGCACAGGAAGATGCTATGGAACTTTCTATAGAATGCTCGCAGGAAATGGAGAACACAGAATGTGCTCTCAGTTTAGAAAACAATATCTAAGGGAAGAGTTGCTTGATTTAATAGAGATGGACAAATATATTAAGATCAATGAAAGAAATAGACTACAGAAAGTCAATAAAACCCAGAAAGTTAGAAGTCTGAAAAAACAAATGTCCACAGAGATTCATGTGATATAATAGAAGTAAATAGGATATATTACTGTACAGATAAAATAATAACAGATAAAATCTTGCCACAAAAACACAGGGTAGTAAGGTAAAGGAAGGGGAGAAAATGAATGCTATCATGGAAGTACCGAATAGAGAAAACAATAAAGCAATTAATACAAGAAGCGCCACTGTTAGAACAGTATAGAAGAGCGAACAGATCAACAAAAATACTTAGAAAGATAGACATGATGGGGGGTGCAGCACCTAACTTCTGGCTAAAAGTATTAACATCTTTACATGAAGATTTAGCCATAGGTAAGAACTATTTGTATGCACACCCTGAACAGGCACCAGCCTGGCTAACAACAGGAAAAACAATACTTCTACTTAAGAGCGAACCTGCAAGTTATCATAAAAACTATAGACCAATAACTAGCCTTCCGACAATGTATAAACTATAAACTGGAATTGATACTGACAGAGTTTATAGTCATTTGGAAGAAAACTCAATCAATGCAATAGAACAAAAGGGTGATTTTTACCTTACTACCCTTTTTTAGGCAATAGAACAAAAGGCAATAGAACAAAAGGGTAATTTTTACCTTACTACCCTTTTTTAGGCAAGGCTCAAATTCTAAACCTACCACCCTAGAACACAAAAAAGTAAAAAAACTAAGGGTAATGCTGCTCAATGCCAGAAGTCTCAATCTCAAGATGCACGCACTCGAGGCCCTTCTCAGTATGGAGAACATCGATGTCTGTGCTGTGACAGAAACCTGGTTCAAGGCTCCTGAGAGCACCCCAGCACTAGCAGGTTTCACATCATATCATGCATTCCGGCCCCAAAATCCGGACAACACCAAGAAAGGAGGGGGGGTGTCCATATTCATAAAGGACACCCACACCTCAAGGTTGGTGGCAATGCACGATGCATCGGAGACCATCCAGGTGCAATTAACCATAGGCAAGACTGCTCTGCAATTTGTAGCATGTTACAGGCCACCCTCTCAAACTCAGGAACCTCACATGGCCTTCCTGAAAACAATGGAGGGGATAAATGTATCTCCAAACACCATCATACTAGGTGACTTCAACTACCCTAATATAGACTGGGAACACTACTCAAGCCCAAACACTCTAGCCCAAAGGTTCCTGGAGTTCATAAACTCAAATGCCATGGAACAACTAGTCACCATCCCCACAAGAGGAGAAAACATACTTGATCTCATCATCACGAACATGGGATCACAATGTTCAACACCGAAGTATACCCTCACTGGTGAGATCAGATCATAAACTAATCTCGCTGGAGGTCCTCATCCCGCCCCCACCTGAAACAAAATAGACCACAGTGAAAAACTTCTCAAAAGCCGACTTCACACTTCTAAAACTAGTGTGGTCTCCTTTAAGGCCCCTGAGCCAGTGGTAAACATTACTCAAACCACTGAATCACTTACAAATGCCTTCTACCAGCACCTACAGGACTGCATGGATCAGGCAATCCCAAACAAAACTAAGACTCTTTGTACCAAAGGCAAGTGTCCAGTCTGGTGGACCCCAGCCATAAACAAGCTCTACAACAAAAGGAGGGAGCTACTACAAGATAGAGCAAAATCCTTGAAAGGTAAGACACCTTTGATCATTATAAGTAAAAAACTAAGAGTTCTCATAAAATCATCCAAGGCAAATTTTGAGAGAAAAATCGCCAAGGATTCAAAAGACAATCATAAGGCCTTCTTTAGCTATGTTAGAAACCTAGGAGGAAACTCCCAGATATGCTCAGAATTAGTTCAAAATGATGTGAAGATTACTGAACCTACACACATTGCCAACATACTGGCTGACAGGTTCAGTGCAAACTTCTCCTTCCCCCCAAAAGGAGAGATATCTATACCAAAGGATTGTAGCCCCCCAAACATCTCCAATGCCCAGGTGAGAACTGCTCTCTCCAAAGCAAAAAACACAGCATCCATGGGACCGGATGGTGTCCCCGGCTGTGTGCTCCATGAACTCAATGAGGAATTAAACCCGCAGTTAGGACAGCTGGTTAATCTTAGCCTCACCTCAGGATACGTCCAAGGAGTGGCGACGCGACTGTGGTCCCACTTCACAAGGGCGGTGCCTCCACCGACCCTGGAAATTACCGTCCCATTAGCTTGACAAGCCTTATCTGCAAAGCCATGGAGAGGATCATAATGGAACTCATAAATAAAGACATAGGGAACTTGCAGACTTTGGATCCAACCCAGTTTGGCTTTGTCAAAGGCAGATCATGCCTTTTAAACTTGGTTGACTTTTTCGAGACAGTCACCAAGGCCATTGATGAGGGAAAGGCAGTCCATATAGCTTACCTTGACCTGGCAAAGGCCTTCGACACAATACCCCACTCAGGTATCATCAAAAAACTCATCAGCTTGAATGTAAACCCATACATCACAAGATGGGTTGCAAACTGGCTAAGTGACAGAACCCACAGGGTCAGAGTTGCTGGAGCCATGTCAGACTCAAAGCCTGTCACAAGTGGTGTCCCACAGGGCTCAGTCCTGGGTCCACTCTTGTTCGGCATCTACTTTTCTGAAGTACAAGCAAACACAGGAGGGTTATGGCTGACAAAGTTTGCAGATGACTGCAAACTGGGCGCCATAGTCGAAAACACATCTGACACAGATATCCTTCAGAAGGGCCTCACAGAAATGGATAACTGGTGCCAGAGCCATGGCCTAAAGTTAAATGCCAAGAAATGCATAGTCATATCCTTCGGGAAAAACAAGGTTACCCCTAGCTACCATATAGGTGGCAATCCACTGAGCACAGAAGAAGTCATCAGGGATCTGGGGACCCAGGTTGACAGTAGCCTTTCGTCTGACACTCATGTTGCTAAAGTAGTTAGGAAAACCTTCTACATTGCCCACCTGATCATGAAGGGATTCACATCTAGATCAAGGGAGGTCATCGTCCCCCTGTACTCATCACTCATTAGACCTATGATTGAGTACAATGCCCCATTCGGAATGTATCTGACCAGACACTTGCAGCAGCTGGAAAGGCCCCAAAAGTTCCACACCAAAAGGATAAAGGGTCTCAAAAATATGTCTTATGCTGCCCGACTGAAAGAACTCCAGCTCTATTCAGTCTCATACCGCTTGCTCAGAGGTGACCTGTGCCTGACATATAAGGCCATGTCAAACCCTGATTTGATGAATATGCTTCACCTCAAAAAATCTAGATCCCTCAGAACCACAAGGGCGGGAGACTTAAACCTTGACACGGTTATTAATAGAACATGCTGGAGGGACAGATTCATCACCCAGAGACTCCCCTATGCTGTGGAACAAAATCTCGGTACATGTGAGGCAGAGCACCTCGCTGGCCTTGTTCAAGAGGAATCTTGACCAATGGATGGGGGATCGCAGATATACCCCAGGGATTACTTCAGTGTCACTGCTTGACAGAGGCACAGCAAAATAATAGGCATAGTTTTATTCAAACTAAAGGGGTGGTGAAAGCCAAATAACTATGGGCTAGGCTTATAAATGCCCTTGGGCAGATAGCCTAGTATGAACCTATGAACCTATAATAAAAAAGTCATATGGAGCAAAGGATCATTCGTTGTTAAAAAAGTCATAATGGAGAACTGTAAAAAAAGGGAAGAATCTAGGTATGGCATGGATAGACTACAGAAAAGCATTTAACAGTTTCCTGCATTCATGTACCCTACACTGATCAACTTTATTACAACGACCACAAAACAGTGGCAAACCACTTTGCAGTTAAGCCATGATAAGGGACAAGTTACTATTTTACGGATAAAAATTCAAAGGGGGGATATTCCAGGGTGACTCTTTGTCACTCTGCCACCTCAGCTCTTTTGTCTTGCCCTTAACCCATTATGTTGTCTACTTAATAGATTAGGTCATGGCTATAATTTGGCTCACAGAAAACAACAAAGTGTGAAGACTTCTCATCTTCTTTTTGTAGATAATTTAAAACTATATAGTTCACCAGATGAGGAAATGAAACCATAACTTTGAGTGGTCAAAACTTTTTCAAATGCTATAAGAATGTCATTTGGTCTTGATAAATGTGCAAAAACAACCTTTAAAGCAGGAAAGCTGCAGCACCAAGAAAACGTCAGTTTGGGACAAGAATGTGATTATAAAAGAACTTGAGCAAGAGGGACTGTGTAAATATTTGGGAATCGATGAAGGATCAACAATAGAACATGAACTAATACAAATAAAACTTAGTAAGGAATATTTTAGAAGACTAAAATTAATAATGAAGACAGTGTTGACATGCAGAAACAAAGTCCAAGCTATAAACCAGTTTGCTTTTCCTGTCATAACTTACAGTTTTGGAGTGACTGATTGGCCCCAAAAGGTGTTGGATAGGTTGGACAGGAAAACAAGAAGGATGCTTCATGCTCATCAAATGATTTATAAAAATCGGTTCATTCCAAGTCTATATATTCCCTGTTCTGAAGGAGGTATGGGCCTCCTTGAAATTTATTACATGTATAGATCTGCAGTTGTGGGACTGCATACATATCTGGTGACTTCACAAGACCTAAATCTAGTAAAATTTTTGAAACATGAGGAGAATAAGTCTAAGATGACTTCCCTGCTTAGTCTAGCAGAAGCATATCTGTGTCAAACAGGAATGGAAATCAAAGCAGAGGTAGATAAAATCAGGCAGCAACTGAATGTGCCAAAAACAAAAGAAAGAATGTAAGGCGAAGGATGAGATGAGAAGGTAAAGAAATGTGGAAAATACATAAATACAGTTGCAAGCATAGAAAACTCTTGGAACAACCTCATGTTGAGCAAGATGAAGCACAGGAGTGGTTAAGGAGAGGTGAATTTACTTTAAACCAAAAGATGCAAGGTTAATATTGGCAGTCCAAGACTACATACAAGTTGGTTTACAAAGTCCACTGAACATGTGGGAGAAACAGGCAAATGTAGATTTTGTAAAACAGAATTGGAAACTGTTGCTAATCTTATTGCTGGTTGTGATATAGTAATGGCAGAAGTATTGTATACCGAAAGGCATAATAATGTGGCAAGACTGTTGCACCAGAGATTATGCAAACATAATATTGAAGTAGCTGAAAAACACTGGCAACATGAGCCAGAAAGCATTATAGAAAATGACGAAGTTTATATCACATGGGATCACCCGTTACCAACAGTTCAAAAAATAGACCTGAGAAAACCAGATATAGTAGTCCATGAAAAGAAGACAAAAGTAGCACTGATCGTCGAAATTCCCACACCCAGTGATTACAGTATCTTATGTACAGAGAGACACAAAGTCATAAAATACCAGGATTTGTAAGCAGAATCGAAGGCAGTGTGGAAGAAGGATACCCAGACAGTTCTAACAGTAGTAGTAGGAGCAACAGGTTGTGTAAAAAGGAATGTACAATCATAGTCAGATATGTTACCGATACATGTAACTCCATACGAATTGCAGAAGGAGTCTTTATTGAGCACATAGCGGGTGTTGCGAAGAGCACTTTTGGCTAACATCAAAGACTGAAACAATACTAATTTTATAATCATACTTTGACTTAGGAATGGGGTCCATTCCTATCATAGTACTGGAAACCCAAAGACTTGGAGAAATTAAAAGGTAGATCTTAACTCATTTATATTATAGATGTGTATGTGGCATAGATTTTTAGATGATTGTTGGCCTTTATGGGACTATCCAGTTGAGAATCTTAAGAGGTTTGCTGAGCATCTTAATGTCAATCATTTTGGGATTAATTTTACTTTCATTTATAACTTGAGTGTGATGTCTTTTTTTAAAAGTAACAGATAACGAAGTTGTTGGATGACACTTAGTAGTGCTTTATATAGAAAGCCCTTTACTAGGAATACATATTTACATGCTGAAAGCAGCCATTCTGGTCATATTATAATTGATATTTCTTATTCTCAGTTTTTACTTATTAGATGTATTATAAATTATGAAAATCTGCTACAAGCAGAGATAAAAGACATGGCCAATAGTTTTATTAAAAAGGGTTACAATGAAAACAAAATTCAGGAATCAGTTACTCAAGCTAATATGAAGCCACAGGTCTACTTTTCTTGAATACCAGCAAAGAACAGTTCAGACAGAACCTGATAGGGATGTTTGTTTTCTAGTTACTTATAGTATGAATACATTCTCTTTTAAAAGAATAATTCAAAAGCATTGACATCTTTTCAGCACGGCTAATTTATTTCCATTTTTTATCATCTTCTTGTCATTTTTTATGAAAAGGGAAACATTTTGGATAGTATTTTTTCACACTGTAAACATTCATTTGATAAAAACAACAAATCAACAGTTGCCTCTCATCCAAAGGGTTCTTTTTTACATGGCAATTACATTTTTTTTGTTCAGTTATTTGTGCAACAAAAAAAAAAAATAACTTCAACCCAATAAGGTTTTATTTCTTGTAACAGTGATTCATGATTTATATGGCTGGGTGTAATTATGGTTCCTCCTATGTAGGATAAACTCAAAGACATTAGAAACAAAAGATAACATTACATTTAAGTGGTATCACATGCCAGCAGGAGAGGAGCACCCTATATAAATATATAGCTTGACATACCAGCAACATTTATGTTTATTGGTTTGGCGAAAGTTGACAAGAATAAATTTAATATTTCCATTTGGGGTGAAGAGTTAAATAAAGAGAAAGGTTTTGGATAATTAATCTGGGTGCCTTATATACACCAGGGTTAAATGAAGGAATTTATTTATGTGAAGTTTGTTATTTATTTAATGTATCTATAATTTATTACAAAATCTTTTTATATATTAAAGTTTGTCATCAATATGATAACTACCTAGTATCGCCATAAATATATATAATAAATTCAAAGTAGTTAATAGTGAAGTGTGTACTGTTCCTTTTTAAATTAATTGATTGTGTATTTCCACTTTCATTTGTCTGTTTTATTATAGCACTGAAGGGGCCACCTATTGTGGAGAAACCGTAGTCTCTTTTCGTTTTGACCAGAATAAATATTTATGTTTATATGTCAGTGTTCCAATAAAGTGAAGGAACATTGGATTAGTGTTGTTTATATATATATATATATATATATATATATATATATATATATATATATCTGAAAGTCAAAGTCAAAGTAAAATTTATTGTCATTCAGATCAACAAATGCAATGCATCACTGGATGAAATTTTGTTGCTTTAGGCTTATCTGTTTTCTGTGTGTGTGTGTGTGTGTGTGTGTATATATATATATATATATATATATATATATATATATATATATATATATATATATATATATATCTAACTGTGGTGGTGGTGCTGCGGTAGTGTTGTCGCCTCACAGTATGATGTTGTCTTGTTCGATTCTCAGCTAGAGTGTCTTCTGTCTGGAGACATGCGTGAATGGGTGTACCTTCATTGAAGGTTGTGTGTCGGAGCTGGCAACTCGGCACGTAAAAATCTACTGCCAATCATTAGCGGACCGGAGTTCCGCTGTGGCGACCCCTAACCGGGAAAAGCCGAAAGACACACAAAAAAACCCCCCAAAACCCCCCCCCCCAAAAAAAAATATATATATATATATATATATATATATATATATGTCTGTGTGTGTATATAAGTCTGTGTGCATGTATGTATATATGCATGTGAGTATGTAGATATGTTTCTGTGCTTGTACATGTGTATATGTGCATGAATGCCTGTATGTACATATGTAAGCTTGCAAGTAGTTGGGTGGAAAGCACATACAATAGTAGCTCAAACATAACAGGTTGAGTGTTCACTTGCTTGTTGTACTTTATATTGAGACTCATATAAGAGAGTGAACGCTGCAGTTATGTGTCTGGGTAGGATTTAGCTAGAGTCACCCATGCACAGCATTTCAACTTACCATTATCTGATAGATGAATAGTGACAACAGTGAGTCGAACAGCAGAAAAAAAAAACACACCAAAATATATATATATTTTTTGTGTGTGGGCAAACCCTACTGAACCCCCCTAAATGATATATACCTACTCCACAGCTGCACCACGGTGTTGCAAACGACCATCACTGGCGTGCTCTGTAGAAAACATCGCAGTGAACTCACTGTAACATTACATTTTCACAATGAAGCCACTTCCAGGAAAAGGTTCCAAAGAAATGTTGATAAGCCATGAAGAAAGACTGAGACAGATGTTTCACTGCCTTCTAGTAATCACTATTTCCCTATGGTGTATTAACCTCACAGTAGGAATTATAGACAGCGTTTTGGGGGGGGCACAACGGGGCTTATCTGTTGCAAAAAATGATTTGTTGTAAGTGCAATATTTGCACATATTCTTTAGGAACTTGAACGGTTGTGATACAAGTCACACAGTAGTCAAGCTGATATAATATGTGCAGATGGTACTGAGCTTTTGCGATTCTAATGTTTTTGTTTTGAATGTGCATGGTAGAGCCATGTATGCATGCATGTATGTGTGTATATTTGTATATGTTTGCAGATATGTAACACAGAGTTACTATAGAGCATTTGTTACAAATTACGATTGTCTTGCAAAAGTTATGAGGAGATCTTCCATTTTTAGCCCACAAAATCCGAGAACCAGCAAAGGGATACAGCCCATCAAGGGGGATCCCTTGAAATAAAATAATTTTATTAGTTTACCAGAGCTGAATAGTAGTTTATTCTGTACAAAAAGATTCGGAAAACATTTGCTAAATGAGGTAGGTAGGGAGGAAAAAAAAGACTGCGAGACAGACCAATGTGGAGAATCTTGTTTTTGCTTTTTTAAATTGGATGATCAGCGTTATCTATTATTTTTATAGAATGGGATTTCTGTGTTTAAGGAAATCATGGAGATGGTTAATGTTTAAGAAATTGAAACAAAATTGATATCCCTGTCCTGTAGTATATACAGGCACCATTGCACATGCAGCTGTGATGTATGTACACGTTACACTGGGGTAAGCCTTTATGTGTAATTTGAGTAGGATTAGACATGCACGGCACATTTTTGTGGTTTGGTATGCCTTTTATTTAATGGTATTTGTGATGGCCCACCACTGAACCAGTAATCAAGGAGCCTCAATCCTCACCACTAGCACCAGTGGGGGACTTACATTGGAAGGATGACAGGCACACTCGCAGTATTTCCAGATGCAGCTCTCTGCATCAAGTGAAATTTCCCTTAATAGCACACGTCCAGGGCTAGTTATTCCCTCTTCCTCAAGATCCCCCAACAGACTCCCCACTGGCACATCTATAGAGTTGAATTTTTGGCCAGGGTTCCAAGCCAAGTCCTCCAACATTCTCTCTGTCCAACTTGTGCTTGGTATCCCTGCCCAAGTAGCTGACACACTCTTGGAGATTTGTTTTACACACATATACACACATACACACACACAGACACACACACACACACACACACACACACACACACACACACACACACACACACACACACACACACACACACACACACACACACACACACACACACACACACACACACACACACACACACACACACACACACACACACACACAAACTCACACATCTGGGGAAAGGCTGGCTCAGGCTAACTAGCTAAGCCCCCTTCTGCCCAGACTATACAAGGTAGTTATCACTCCCATCAGCACCCCTTATCATCTACTTTAAGGCTCTTAACAAAGGGTGTCCAATCTTACTGTGTAATGTCACTATCAATACAAATGATAGTTTCACCAAGAACAAGGCTGTTAGGAGTGGCCTACACAGTATCACCAAGTAAATATGCAAGTACTCTCAGAACTCAAATATCTCTAGACAATTCAGCCATAATGAAAGGTTTAAATATATTTTATAATAAATATTAAAAGAACGAGAAAATACTCAGTATATATTTACAGTGATATAATTCAAAATCACAGGAAACATTTAAAACAACATTGCAGGACAGTCTCAAATACATAAATAAATAAATAAATAAATAAATAAATAAATAAATAAAATATCTAAGCTAAGCTTTGCTGTATTTCTGACTATATCTAAAAGAATTACTATACCCTAGTACACCTACTTAATTAAAGCAGCAAGGCAGATGTGGTGAGTGGATCTTGATGTTGTCAGATAAAGGACAGAATACAGAATGCCGAGTCTCTCTCAGAGAGTTCTTAAATTAATATCTCAAATGTTATTGCTGGGATAGCTTGCAGAATTACATAATTTCTTGTCATCTGACTATATCCCAGGTAAACCTCCCAATGCTGAAAGCTAGCAGAATTTAACGTCCACCTGTGAAAATATATAGACAAAAGACTTTTCCTCAGATCTATTCTGCAGCTGTTGGAAGTCATAAAATAATACAACACGTCCACATCTCAACCCTAGTAATTATTTTTCCTTCACGACAACACAGTATGTTCCCTAGTGTAGACATCTGGTCACTTGCTGTCATAAAGTAATTTGTTTTCAGCTGTTTTTCTGACGTTTTGCTGGCATGAAGTTAACTCGCTGTGTTCCAGTTTCCACTGTTAAAATATATACAGTTAAACTCTCTGTGTTCCAGTTTCCACTGTTAAAATATATACAGTTAAACAATTTCAATAGTGTTTGTACACTTCTGTTCTCTTCCAGGAGGCACACTGTGGATCCATTTTTAAGCTCACTACTTTGTAAAATATCTTTTCAACACACATTTGTACAAATCAAGATTGAAACATACATGACATACAGTTCTAATACATTTGTAATACAAGCATCTTACATGAAGCATGTTGACATTCACAGATCACACATAACCATTTACAAAATTCCAGACAGCTGTGCTGGCAGTATCTCCTTTTGTTACACTTCTGTATAAATCTTGTTAATGACATATAATTATTTACAAAATTCCAGATAGCTGGGCTGGCAGTATCTCCTTTCATGACATTTCTTCACCACACGAAGACTCAAGCTAGTTTTTCAAGTGACCCTTCAGAAACGTTGCTTGAGAAGGATGAGTCTATACTTTACCCCATTCCCTGTATTGAGATTCAGATGCCTTGGCATTGCTGACCCCAGTACAGTGCTGCATGGTCCTATCACATGTCTGTAACACGAGGCTCCACCATAATAATTTGGGATTTTGCTGGCTAGCTCCCTGTAGCCAAAGATCCACCTCAGACTCCTCCTGCCTCCTACTGCCAATACTTAGCACCAGAGCCTCCCTATTGTGGTAAGATTTCATCTTGTTAACATGGTACAGTTTGTGGCCCTGCCTCCTGCCTAGCAACTCCACCATGTAGTTAAAATCACTGACCTTCCTTACCACCTTGAAGGGTCCCTCCTAAGCTGCCTGCAGCTTGTAGTGTCTGACAGTAATGAGAAGCATAACCTACTGCCCCACAGCATACTCTCTAGCTCAAGCATTCCTGTCATACCAGACCTTTTCCTGCTGTTGGACTTCTGCCAGGTACTCCTGGGCCAAACTCATGAGTTCCCTTAGCCATATCCTGGGATTTAGGACATATATCACAACATACTCTTTGTGGGATTCACACTCACCCTCCCACTCATCACAAATCAAATCTAAAGGTTCCCTCAACCTATGCAAAAGCATATATCAACAGAAAGAATGCCACATTTTGTAGTTGAACGTTGTGTAATGCTAGATGCTAATGGTAATGGCTGCTATCTACATATGCTATACCAGATTAAACCATGTGTTAAACTGATAGCTACAGTGAATGTACTATGTTTTAAACTGTATACTGTCTTTCTTTTCCTCTTACTGAACCTATTGTACACCTCTTCTACAAACTTCACTATTTACCCTTGCACATCAACTATTTTATTCCTCCCCTTCACTCTTGCACTTCCACTTACTCTTCACTCTTACACCACTCATCCTCCCATCTTGTAGTTGTGTTTCCAATAAGTACCCACTCTGATCTATCTCGTAATCTGGCTAATGCTGTAGCTAACCCTTTTTTCTCTTTACAGCCTGCTGCTTACCCCCGGGTTCTCTCCAGCCAAAAGCTACATACCAAGGGAATCCCACCTCTAAAAGTATTCCTTATGCCCAGCTGCACCTTCCCACCTCAAAGAGCCAGCTTTATCCCGCTCCGTTCACCCTGTGGGCTCACTCCACTCCCCTACCCTGCCCCCAATTCCCACCCACCTCAGTACTTGTACATTTATACTTCCTCACACCACACCCTACACACACCTACACCAATCACATACACCTTCTACCAAGCCCCTCCCACTTCCATACACACACCAATTCTCACACACCCTTACAATGCCTACCTTCCCACCACAAACTTTACTACTAGCTACCCTGCTATTATCCCTAACCTATATTGCCCAACTTAACCTCCTCACCAACACACACCTACCTCAAACCCCACATACCACCACCTCAAACCTCCCAGATAAATCCCACACATATTCACATATCTCCCCAGAACTCTTTTCCTCCAGCCCATCCCATCTGTTCAAACACACTATACTCCTCACCCCATCCTCCCCACACCCTATCCTAAGTGTTTTCTCAAAAAAAACCTTCCCCTGCAAAACCATACTTCACTATCCCCACTACACCTCCTCAGGCAGCTCCTCCCCGATATCTCACTCTCAAGTGACATCCACCCTAACCCTGGTCCACACCCCAGCATTAGCCACCCAAACCCATCTTCCAAACCAGATAAACCCAAGTCTATCCAGCACACCACCCTAAATGCACAATGCCTCCATAATAAAATTCCCAACCTTCACACCTGGCTCTCTCATAACCAGCCTAATATAACCACAGTCTCTGAGACCTGGCATAAACCCTCCATCAAAGACAATGAAATCCTCCCCAGGTTACCATATCATACGTAATGATAGACCTCATAGAAAAGGAGGTGGCGTAGCTATTATCTACCCCTCCACTCTCACATTTACTCTATTGACCAACCCCATCCCAACTTTTGCCAATGCTGAAATGACTGCAGGCTTTTTAAAGCTTAACAACTACAAATCTATTTGCATCTGTTCCATATATATCCCACCTGGAGACAATACCAAAACACTAGAAGACATCCTCTCTTGGTTTAGCTCCAACATCAAAAATGAAACCTACATCTTAGGCGACATGAATATTAACTGGACCTCCTTCATCTCAAATACCCCAACTCAATCAACCTTTACAATTTCACCCAGCTTATAAACCTTCTAGCCAGGCCAAATAAAGATGGTACCTCTGGTACCATCATAGATTGGATCTTAACAACCCACCCCAACCATATCACTAATGCCAGTACAATACCAGACTCCCTAAGCGACCACCTACCAGCCTTCATAGACCGCCTACCCTCTCACATAGAAAAACAACACCAATTCAAGCAATCCCGCAGTCTTGCCTCCTTCAGCCCCGAAATGTTGTCAGAATGCCTTAAGATTACTGACAACTCTCCCCTAAGAAGCCTTCCACTAGATAACGCTGTGTCGCATTTTAACCATACTTTTCTTACCCTACTAGATAAACTATCCCCCTTCCAATCCAAATGCATCAAAACTAATCCCTGCCCCTGGCTATCCCAGGAAACTAAACAGATAATGAATCAACGAGACTAGAAGTGGAAGCAGTATCAAAAGCAGAAAAAAAAACAGCACCCACCAAGAATTTAAACATCTATGTAACCTAGCCAAAAAATTAATAACAAAAGATTGCAAAACCTACTACTTCTTCTTCTTCTTTTGGCTGCTCCTGTTAGGGGTCACCACAGCAGACCATGTGTTTCCATTTCTTCCTGTCCTCTGCATCTTGCTCTTTCATACCAACCACCTGCATGTCCTCTCTCACCACATCCATAAAATGTATCTTAGGCCTTCCTCTTTTCCTGTTACCTGGCAGCTTCATCTTTAGCATCTTTTTCCCATTATATTCTGCATCCCTCCTCAGCACATGTCCAAACCAATGTAATCTTGCCTCTTTGGCTTTGTCTCCAAACCTTCCAACCTGGGCTGACCCTCTAATATACTTATTCCTAAGCCTGTCCACCCTCGTCACACCCAGTGCAAATCCTAAGATCTTTAACTCTGCAATGTTCAGCTCTGACTCCTGCCTTTTTCTCAGTGCCACTGTCTCCAACCCATATAACATAGCTGGTCTAACTACCTTCTTGAAAATCATTAGTTTTGTTTTGTTAGTGTTTAGGACTAGGTGATTAGATTGCATCTGTTTCAGTCTTACTGGTAATCATCTGTCACAAATCACTCCTGACACTCTTCTCCACCCACTCCATCCTGCCTGTACTCTCTTCTTCACCTCTCTTCCACACTCACCATTACTCTGAACTGTTAATTCCAAGTATTTAAACTCATCCACCTTCACCACCTCTACTCCCTACATCCTCACCATTCCTCTATCCTCCCTCTCATTCACACACATATATTCTATCTTAGTCCTACTGACCTTCATTCCTCTTCTTTCTAGAGCATATCTCCACCTCTCCAGGGTCTTCTCCACCTGTTCCCTACTCTCACTACAGATCACAATGTCATCTGCAAACATCATAGTCCACGGGGACTCCTGTCTGATCTCGTCTGTCAACCTGTCCATCACCATTGCAAATGCAATCTGCAATCCAAGCACTCAACTAACCCAAACAAATTCTGGACCTCCATCTCCTCAATTCTCAACCCCGGTAATAAAGCCAACCCTTGCCCTGGTCCAAAGCTCACCAGCATTGAAACAGCCACAAAATTCAACACCTTCTTTATAGATTGCATAGCTAAACTATCCTCCACTTTCCCTAACCCCCCACCAACACACCCCCTCAACCTGCCCCTCTAACCCCCCCTCACCCTCCTCCTCCCCTCTTCTCCCTTAAACTTGTCTCCACTAATACTATAAAAAGATTCCTAAAGCTAAAACCATGTCACAGTGCCCCAGACAACCTTCCAGCAAATTTCCTTAAACTATCCGCTGAATCAATAGCCTATCCCATATCTATTCTTATAACTAGATCTATTCAAACATCCTATGTACCAACCATCTGGCGATACACATTCATCATCCCTCTCCACAAAGGTAGTAAGAACACAGACACTACCAACTTCAGGCCCATAGCTATACTCTCTCATCTCCCTAAAATTCTAGAATAAACCATCCACTCCCAACTCATGCCATACCTAACCCAGCACAACCTCCTCTCTCCCACGCAACACAGCTTCCACCCTGGCCACAGCACCATGACAGCCCTCCTTTCCTTTCTTGAGAAAGTCAACCTAGCATGTGAAAGTGGCAAATATGTATCTTCACTGTTTCTAGACCTCTCAAAGGTATTCAATACCATCTCCCACTCCCTACTCCAGTCCCAGCTCTCACACTTGCACCTCTCTCCCTCAACCTTAGCCTGGTTCTCCAGCTACCTTTCCATGCGTCAATAGGCTGTGCAATGGAAAGAGTCAACCTCCCCTTTCTTACCTACACCCACAGGAGTTTCACAAGGATCTGTACTGGGCCCACTCATCTTTAACATATTCATCAACAACTTCCACCACTCCATCCCTGACGCCTCAGTTATCCAATACGCTGATGACTTCACCATCATCTGCTCAGCCTTCTGCCCCTCCAAACTTCTACTCAAAACCCAAATAGCCTTCTCCAAAACAGAATCATGGATGCAATCTAATCACCTAGTTCTAAACACTAACAAAACAAAACTAATGATTTTCACTCCTACCAAAACCTCCCAATTCAACAGAAACCTATTTTCCATCAAAAGCCACAATAACACCCCTCTAGAAATTGTTCCCAGTACCAAGCTACTTGGCATTGCCATTGATGAAAACCTAAAATTCAACTCCCACATCATCTCTGTAATCAAAAAACCCACCAGAAAATTGTTCTCCTCTACAGACACAACTACTACCTCAACCCCTCCTCCCAAAAACCCTTGCATCTACCTCACTTCTCCCCTCTCTCTTGTATGGTGCTCCCCATTCTCCAACCTACAACTTGGCCTTTGTTCCAAACTTGAAGCTTGTTACAACAAAATCTGCAAATTTGCAGCCAATTCTAAGAACTTTTCCCATCACTGCCACTCTCTACACACCCTCAGCTGGCTAGAATTCCCCAACCACCTAATATACCTACAATTTACAACAGCCCACAAACTCATCTTCAAACCAACAGAATGCCCTTCTCTTGCCAAATCTCTAATACCCTACACACCCAGCTGCTCCCTGCGATCCAAAGGACAAAACTTTCTACAAGTGCACAAACCCTTAAACCCACCTGGCCATCTACTACTATCCCACACCATTGCCAAACTGTGGAACTCTCTACCCCCCACTACGTAACTTACCAAACCATAACAACTTCAAATCCATGCTTCTCTCCCATCTGTCCTCCAAATGGGAATGTCCTTCACATATACTGAACCTACTGATATTGCCAACATCCTGGCAGATAGATTCAGTGCAAACTTCACCCCCTTCTCACCCCCAAAAGGGCCCACAACAATACCGGAAAAGTGTAGTGTCCCAGAAATCACAGATGCACAGGTAAAAACAGCCCTTTCAAAAGCCAGAAACACAGCATCAATGGGCCAGATGGTGTCCCAGGCTGCATCTTGCACGAACTACAGAACGAACTAACCCCCCAACTAAACATGCTGTTCAACTTCAGCCTCTCCACAGGCTACATGCCCATAGAATGGCATACAGCAATGGTTATTCCACTCCACAAAGGAGGGGCAACAAATGACCCTGGTAACTATCACCCCATAAGCCTGACTAGCCTGGTCTGCAAGGCTATGGAGCGCATCATCATGGAACTCATTAAAAAAGACATTGGGAACCTCCAAACACTTGACCCAACCCAGTTCGGCTTTGTTAAGGGCAGATCATGCTTACTAAACCTGGTTGACTTCTTCGAGACAGTCACCAAGGCCAAAGAGGAGGGGAAGGTGGTTCACACAGCCTACTCTGACCTTGCCAAGGCTTTTGACACCATTCCTCACTCGGGTATTACAGAAAAACTCACCAGCCTGAACACAGACCCCTACGTCATGAGATGGGTTGCCAACTGGCTTATAGACAGAACTCACACGGTAAGAATAGTGGGCTCCAGGTCTGACTCTAAACACTCACAAGTCTTGTCCCACAAGGCTTGGTCCTGGGACCCCTACTGTTCAGCATATATTTCTCAGAGGTACAGGCAAACACAGGGGGACTATGGCTAACCAAGTTCGCCGATGACTGGAAACTGGGAGCCATAATTGACTCTCTGGCTGACATGGACATCCTCCAAAAGGGCCTTACTGAGACGGACACCTGGTGTCAAAGTCATGGCCTCAAGCTAAATGCCAAAAAATGCATAGTCATCCCGTTTGGGAAAAACAAAAACATCCACAAATTACCACTTAGGTGGCAGCCCCCTTAATACAGAAGAGGTAATAAGAGATCTGGGAACCCAGGTAGATAGTAATCTCTCCTTTGGCAATCATATTGCCAAAGTAGTTAGGAAATCCTTCTATGTGGCCCATCTAATTACTAAAGGGTTTGCATCTAGAAATAAAGAGGTTATAGTGCCCCTCTACTCGTCACTCATCAGACCCATCATAGAGTACAATGCCCCATTTGGGATGTAACTCACAAGACACTTTCAACAGCTGGAAAGACCACAAAAGTACCTCACCAAGAGGATTACTGGCCTCAAACTTATGTCCTATGCAGCCTGACTGGAAACACTCCGGCTGTACTCAATGGCATATCGCTTACTCAGAGGTGATGTCTGCCTGACTTACAAAGCCATGTCCAACTCAGAATTGATGGACATGCTCCACCTAAAGAAATCCAAGTCACTGTGAGCCACGTGCTCTAGTGAGCTAAACCTCACCACAACAATAAATAGAACATGCTGGAGGGATAGATTCCTGTCGCAGAGACTCCCCATGATTTGGAACAAAATTCCAAACTACATTAGACAGAGCTCCTCACTAACTCTCTTCAAGAGAAACCTTGATGAGTGGATGGGTAACAAAAAATACACCCCTAGGATCACTTCATTGGCTTTGCTTGACAGAGGATCAGTTAATTAATCAATGGGGTGGCAAAAGCCGACACACTCTGGCTAGGCTTATAAATGCTCTCGGGCAGATAGCCTAGAACCTGCCTATGAACCTATGAACCTATGAACCTATGAACATGCTCCCACCTAAAACACCCCCTACCACTAACTCCTCACCTATATCAACTTTCCTTTACCAAAACTAACAAAATGTCATAGGTTTTTCTGAAACAAATACTGACTGACAGAGGTGCCAATTTCATGCCAGACCTGCTGGCATGTCTGTAGAAGCACAGACCACCCTCTACCATCCCTAGACTAATGGTCTGGTTGAGAGGTTAAACTCTACACTTAAAGACCATGCTACAAGTATTTGCAGACTTTCTTAAAAATTGTATGCATGCAAGCCTCTGGCTTATTTTACACATATTCTCAAACTGACATTCTCTTAAATGTAATGCAACATATATTTTATTGTAAAACTGATTTCTGTACAGTTTGTGCTATGTAACTTACCTTGTCTATTCTAATGTGATGACTTTTTGTATTTTGTAATGTTTGGAATTTGTGTATTTTATACTATGTACTGGAGCTTTTCTCCTCGGGTCTGCACTGAAAAGGGCCACAAGCCCAGCTGGACTAACCTGGTTAACAAGCAATAAATAAATAAATAAATGCCCATACAGCAACTCAAAGGGTGAAAAACCTGTGGATTTCTGGGGCAGTTCTTTGTAAGCAAACAACAGATGGGGCAAATATTTGTCCCACTCCCTCTTAAACTGGTCTGCAAATGGTTGTAGCATGGTCTTTAAGTGTAGAGTTTAACCTCTCAACCAGACCATTAGTCTAGGGATGGTAGAGGGTGGTATGTACTTCTACATACATGCCAACAGGTCTGGCATGAAATTGGCACCTCTGTCAGTCAGTATTTGTTTCAGGAAACCTACCCTGCTGAAAATCTCTAACAAAGCATTTGCCACCTTTTCTGCCTTGATGGAGGACAGAGCCACCACCTCAGAGCATCTGGTAGCATATTCTACTACCAGTAGGCTATACTTCTTCCTTGTGGAATTTGGGGTACTCAGAGGCCCCACAATATCCATAGCTTCCCTCTGAAACAGCTCCTTAATCTCAACCAAAGGCACCAAAGGAGCTTTGACCTTGTCTCCTGCCTTGCCTACCATTTAGCACTGCTCACAGGTTCTGCAGTACCCTGTTACATCCCTGGAAATTCCTGGCCAATAAAAGTTCTGCATAATATGTCTGTTTGTACTCTGTATGCCCATATGACCTGCAAAGGGAATGTCATGGGCTATGGCTAGAAGTGCCAGATGGTAGGCTCTGGGCACTACCAATTCTCTCACACTTTAGCTCTTCCTCGGGGGGTCCACTCTCTATACTGTAACCCTTTGTCCCAGTATACAGATTCCCCCTTTCCTTGAGAATCAGGTGCCTCACTAGTTACCTCCCTCAGGCCTTGTAATGTAGGGTCTGAGAGTTGAGCCTGTCTAAACTCTCTCTTTGTAACCCTTCCCAGCTCCCCTTCTACAGTAAGTCTGGTATTCTCTGACAGTGGTACCTCACTGTCAGCCTACTGCTACTCACGTCTGCCCTTGCAGTCACTCTGTCCAAGGGAACATCAGTACCCACAAGCAGCTAGGTCTATATTACATCTTCGAACGGTCTGTTAAGCGAACACCCTCTGATCGACATGTAAATGTCGAACTTCGAAAACTTTGAACGGCCAAGCAAGCAATTTTTATCCAAGGGAAAAAATCGCTTGGCCAATAAAAAAAAAACACATCAAACCCTAAGAAGTGGGGGGCAACCCCCATACCTCTCAACCTTTTAGAACAAGAAATCTGGACAAAGCCATAAGTAAAAGTAGAACAAAGGCCCAAAATAGGGACAATTTTTAAATATTGCTCTTACAAACTTAGAAAGTTGATAGAATAATAGGTTTTACATTAGCATGAATTTTCTTAATTGTATGAAGTCTGAAACTCAAATGTCCATCAGTAGTTTTTAACTTCAGTCTTTAATGACTTGCTATTAATTTGCCAAAAAAACACAATTTTATGAAAAATAGACCAAAAGTATGAAGCAAAAATATGGACATTCTGCGAAAATCTGTACAGTGGAGAGGTATGCAACCCCCCCCCAACTAAATATACCAACTCTGAGATCACACTACAGTGGAGGAAAGGGCAAATTCCCGATAACGGGAAAGCGATTTTTTTCCCCTGGGAAAAAATTCACTTGCTTGGCTGTTCAAACTTTTCGTAGTTCAACATTTACGTGTCGATCAAAGGGCGTTTGCTTAACAGACCCTTCGACAACATAAATGGGACCCAAACAGCTGTGGCTCATATTCAGTCTCACTGTTACAGGGAAGCTCCCTCCCTGAAGTAGCCACATCACCAGTTCTGGCTTCAAGTGTGTGGTCTGTCTGGGTGCCCCCCAGGCTGCCAGACTCATATGTTTGTCTCCAAGCCTGACTGCATGTAACTGCATGCACATAAGGTATTGCATTATCAAAATCATTCCCTATCAGGACATCTGCAGTGATATCCTTAAACGGGTGCACTTCACTGTCTCAAAATACTGAAATCTCGAATTTCAGTATCTCAAGACTAAAATATTGAAAGCCCAGTTGTGTGAAAGTCCAAATAACCAATCCAGAAATGTCGAATCAGCGGTTATGGTGGTGCGCTGGGTTAATGGATAGCTGGAGATTCAGGTAAGTGTTTATTTGTTAAGGGTTTTGAGTAGGGATTTTAGTGTATGTTAGTGTGTTGGGAAGTTGTAGGTGTAGGTTACGGTATGTAGGTAATAGTGTGAGTGTGCAAGTGTTGAGAATGGTGGTGTTTGTACGTATGTGATGTATGTTTATGCAAGGGGAATGTAGAGTGTGTAGTGGTGGGTTTAGTGTCTTTGTCTTTTTAGTGCGACCTCGGAATTAGTTTATATAAGTAGCGGGGGTGTGGGTGGCACAGCCACCCACATGGGGGTACAGGGGGGCTTGCCCCTCTTTTTATATGTAGGGTAGGTTTGTGTATTTGTGTTGTTGTGTTTGTGTGTGTTTTATTTGTTTGTTGTAGTGTGGGGAGGAAGGTGTATGTGTGTTTGTTTGTGTGGTGGAGGGTGTATTTAAAAGTCATGATTTTGGATTTCGCGGTTTTGGTATTTTGAATTTTCGGCTTTACAGTCCGAGATACTGAAATTCGAGATTTCAGTATTTTGAGATTATAAAGTGAATCCCCTTAAACACACTTTCTTGCTTGCTTCCTTTTCCACCCTCCCAGTCAAGGTGAACCCTAGCCAGAGCTATTTGGAATGGGGTCCTTCCTAAAGCTCTGACTGGAGTAGACTGCCCAGGCAAGTAGTGCTCCTCTTTAACCACTGCAGGCTTCACAATGGCTAGGTCAGAGGCTGTGTCTCTCTTAGCAGTAGCCTGTTTCCCATCTACTAAGATAGGATATAACCTCTTGTGGTGGTTTGGTACCCTTGTTGTCTCCAGACAATCTACTGCTGGCATTCTGTCATTCCCATTTACTGGCTCTCCCACCTTTTCTTCCCCACCTTGCCTCAGTGGACATCTATATGCTACATGGTCCCACTGGGTGCATTTAAAACATTTAACCCTTGGTCCTGGTCATGTACCTGAACTAGTGGCTTCTCCTGCTACTGGCAGACTCTGTTGAGGTAGTTTAGGCTGCCCACCATAGGTTCCCTTAGACCCATGAGCAGCACTGGGTATCCCTTTCCTGTATGGTGATGACCTGCTTGCTATGTATAGGTCTCCCTTTTTTCCCCAACTCATCTGTGGCATTGCATTCCCTATCTGCTAACCAGAATCTCATGTCCTCATTCAAAGTGCTAAGGGCTTGTTCCGTCACCAAGAGGTCTGCCAGCCCTTTAAAAGTGGTGACCTGACACCCACTGACCCATCTATGAAAATAAGTGCTTAACTCAGCAATGTATTCATACAGATTTTCATCTGCCTTGCGTCTATGCTCACAAAACATTTTTGATAAGCTTCAGATGTTAACTTAAAACACTCTAATACATTTTTTGACAGTATTATAATTTAAGCAATCAATATCAGACAATTTAGAAATGGCAGTTACAGCTTTACCATGGAGTAACGGGGTCAGGAACTGCACCCAGAGCCCTTGATCAACATTTTACTGTTTACATACACTTTAAAACATATGAATAAAACTATCAAAACTATCACCCTCTGTAAATTGTTGAAGAAATGTACTTAACTTTGTTGCTTCTGATGTTCGGCCATTCCCTTCCCCATTACCTTCATTACCCTGGCGAAGAGTCAGCATCTCCTTTTCGTGTTGCTGCTGATTCTCAGTTTCCTCTGCTTCCAGATGTCTCTGTCTCTCTGCTGCTTCTAATTCCATTTGTTTTTCCTGCCGCAGTCTCTCCCTTTTTCAGCCTCCAAATGCTGCATTCTTTCTGCTGATTCTGTTTCCAAATGTTTGGCCTCCAGTTCAAGTCTGTTTAACTCCAGAGAGATTTTTAAGTCCTCCGTGGAATGGTTGAACTGTCCATTTTCTGAGAACTGTATATCCCCAAGGCCAGACTGGTTGTCTTCCTGGTTGCTGGTCTGGGATGCAGCTGTAGCTAAGGCTGCAATCATTTCTGCTTTAGTCAGGTTGGCATACCCTAGTTCTTTGGCTTGGCACATCTCAGCCAATTGGCTCCTTGACAGCTTGCCTCAGCTGACATTCTTGCCTGTTCTCCCTGACTAACTAAGCTAACAAAAAAAATAAAATAAAATTATTGTGATATGCTGAATGTTCACTGTGTGGCTGATTGAGGGTACAAACACCTTCTTTAGTGACCACTATTTACAGGCTACAGGAATTCAATATCCATACCACTGAATCCCAATATGTGGATATTCCACCACTGCCAACCAATAAATGTGACGCCCCACCTGAAAGGTCAGATGGTACAGTGGTTAGTGTGTACGCCTTTCAATCACAAGGTGCAAGGTTTGATTCTCACCACTGGAAAGAGCTTCACAGATTGAAAGTGAATATTTTGGATGGGAGGGTGGCCTAATGTTAAGATGTTTGCCTTACAAACACAAGGTGCTGGGTTTGAGTCTCACAAGGGATAATTGGCTAGGCTTAAAATGGCTCGCAAGGGCAGTTAGCTTAGTACTAATCTATGAACCTATGAACCTATGACTGACCAGCAATCAGAGAGCCTCAATCCTCACCATTAGCACCAATGAGGGGCGTACATTGGGATGATAGGTACACACACATAATATTTCCAGATGCAGATCTCTGCATCAAGTGCAATTTCCCCTTAAGATCACACAGAGACCACAGTCAGTCTGGTGCTGGTTTCTCCCTCTTTCTTCAGATCCCCAGTAAGACTCCCCACTGGCACAGCTATAGAGTTGAGTCCCTGGCCAGAGTTCCAAGCCAAGTCCTCCAACAATCTCTCTATCCAACCAGTGTTTTGTGTCCCTGCCCAAGTAAGTGACACTCACACACACACACACACACACACACACACACACACACACACACACACACACACACACACACACACACACACACACACACACACACACACACACACACACACACACACACACACACACACACACACACACACACACATTTGGAGATTTGTTATACACACTCACACACCTGGGGAAAGGCTGGCACAGGTTTACTAGCTATGCCCCCTTCTGCCCAAACTATAAGGTAGTTATCATTGCCATCAGAACCCCTTATCAGCTACTTTAAGCCCCTTAACAAAGGGTGTCCAAACTTACTGTGTTACTATCAATACAAATGTAGTTTAACCAAGAGCAAGGCTTTTAGGAGTGGCCATACATTGTCACCAAATAAATATGCAAGTATTCTCAGAACTTAAATATCTATGGACAGATCAGCCACAATAAAAGGTTTAAATATATTTAATAATAAATATTAAAAGAACAATAAAATACTCATTATATATTTACAGTGACAGCAGAGTTCAAAATCACATGAAATATTTAAAACAACATTGAAGGACAGTCTCAAATAAATAATGAAATATCTAAGCTAAGCTTTGCTATATTCCTGACTATATCTAAGAGAATTACTATACCCTAGTACACTTACTTAATTAGAGCAGCAAGGCAGATATGGTGCGTGGATCTTGATGTTGTCAATTCCAAGATATAATACAGAATGCTGAGTCACTCAGAGAGTTCTTAAAATAATATCTCAAATATTAC